>NC_092050.1:77793842-77884448 GCF_003086295.3 Arachis hypogaea
CCCATCCCTAGGAGGCAGCACCAGCCGCACCACAGGCAGCGGTCCCACATCAGATTGAGGCTGCGGATCTTAAGATCCCGATCCAGTCAGCACCTCCTCCACAGCAGCCAGACCCTCAGCCCACCACCACCACTGAGACCCCCGCTACCATCCCTCCCAGTGATGACACTCCTTCACACCCGGCTTGATTGAGCATCGAGGACGATGCTTCCTTTTAAGTGTGGGGAGGTCGCCATCTCTGGCGTTTATTTTGGTGAACCACTACATACTTTTTCTTTTATTTTGGATATTTTTCTGTATTTTTCTTTTTACTGTTATTTTCTGAGTACTTATACATTGCTTTTATGTATTTTTACTCTATTTTCTGCATTTTGCATCTTTAGTTCATATTTTAGCCATTTAGTTCATTTTAGTTATTTAGTTTAGTTTGCAATTCTGATTTATTAGTAAATTAATTAGTATAGTTTACCCTTTCTAGCATAAGATAGTATAGTTTAAATTGAAAAATATAAAAAGGAAGTAAGCTAGGAAATTGAACATAACAGATTTAAATCCACAAACCTTGTATATAGCATTACATGATGTAGTTAAGCTGACAACATTTCATCAAGGAGGAACATTAAAACTTTAAAAGCCACCCTAAATAATTTTTTTATGAGAATAATGGAAATTTTTAACTAAACCTGCATACAATATATAAATGATATATGATGCTTGAGTTAGAGAACACACAGCCTGTGAGTCTTGAGCTTAAATTGTATGGTTGCATTCAAACCATAATTTCATTTTTGTGTGTTACATTTCTTTTTATTCTGATGTTCTTTCCTTTGCTTTAATCTATATGTCCAATTATAGAATATAGAATAGATACATACCAAGAGAATGATTGAGGCCATCATTTAATTTAAGCTCACTCACCCCAAATTAGCCTACCTTTTACATCACCCTTGTTAGCCCCCTTGAGCCTTTTAAAACTCCTTTATTCTATTTAGCCAAATTACTAGCCTTAAAGAAATAAAATAAATTTGGGAAGCATGTTCATGAAAAAAATCTAAGTAATTCAATTACCATGTGCAAAAAAAAAAAAAGAGAGTTATTTTTTCAGCATTTAATAAAAGGGGATCCAAAAGAAATTCCCCAATGCAAAATAAAAGCAATGCAAATAGAATAGAAAAAGCAAAAAAAAAGTGAAACATGAGCATGTAACAATAAGTGGGAAATATGGGAAAATAGGTAAAGAGATTTTGTTTTACTAAATATGTATGTTAGGTGAGATCTTAGTCTAATTAAGGATTCACTTATTAGCTCACTTGACCCTATACATAAAATCCTTACCCTTACCTTGACCTCATTACAACCTCAATAAAGACCTCATGACTTTTTGGTATGACTATATTCTATAATTATTGATTGGTTAGATGAAAGACAAAGCTATAGAAATTAAGAATAAAAAGAAAAATAGAGTGAATAAACCCAAGAAACACTGAGTGACTAGAGAGTAAACACAAAATCCGGTGAGGGTTCAATAACTCATCAACATATATCTGTGCTTAAATTTACTAATTGTTTTGCAAGATTGTACAAAGTTTTCTTTCCCATCTCATTTGCTAAAATGCTTTATTATTTAAGGGTTGGCTATATATATACATGACTCCCTGAGAATGTGAATTAACTTGACTACATGTAAGCTTTATATATGAGTGAATAAATTAGAGTTGCATGATGCATCATTCATTTAGGTAGTTGCATTTAAATTAGGTTGCATTGCATGAAATTCCATCACTTTAACCTTAATTATTTACTTTGGATTTAGCATGAGGACATGCTAGTATTTAAGTGTGGGGAGGTTGATAAACCCATATTTCATGAGTTCTTTTGTGCTTAATTTGAGTAATTTATACAATCCTTCACCTACTTATTACATTAATTGTATGGTTTCACTTTCCCTTCCTTATTATGTCATATTGTAAAAAACATGTTTCCTAAGCTTTAAAATTAATTAATTTAATTACCTTTATTTCCATTCGATGCCGTGATTAGTGTGTTGAGTAGTTTCAGATTTTCTAAGGCAAAATGACTTAAAGGATGGAAAAGGAAACATACTAAAATGGAAGGAGAAAGCAAAACGGAGCTTTAAGGAAACTGGTATCCACGCGATCGCATGGACGACGCGATCGCGTGCCAAGCACGAATCAGCAGCGACGCGGCCGCATGACTGACGCGACCGCGCGCCTTAAGCAGAATGCATATGACGCGGTCACATGACTGATGCGACCGCGTGGCAAGGAAAAGCTCCAAATGACGCGACCGCGTGACCCACGCGGACGAGTGACAGAGGCCACGTATCAGAATTTACAGAATACGCCCCCAGCGAATTCTGAAGCCCTTTTTGGCCCAGATCCAAGTACAGACAGCATAGACCAGAGGTTATAAAGTGTGGGAATGCACCCATTCAAAGGGAGCTCGCATATTTTACCTTTCAATGATTTAGATTTAGTTGAGAGGGAGATCTTCTCTCTTTCTCTTTTAGGATTTAGGATTTCTTCTTGTTTTAAGAGTAACTCTGGATCCCAGGTTTAATGTTCTTTTATTTTAGTTTTACTTTTATTTATTTATTCCAATATTTGAATTGATTATTATAATTTGATCTAAGAATTCTTCCATGTTACAGACTATTATTTGAATTAATGATAATTGAGGTATTTTCAGTTTATGATTGTTCTCTTTGATTTAAGTTAAGTTACCATTGCTTCCCATCTAAGGACATTTTTATTATTCTAGTAATTTTACTTTTTCCCCTTTTGGTTCTAGTTAAGAATTTAGTAACTCAACAGTTATTAAACTCAACATAATTGATAATTGTTATCTTGCTAATTGAGCTGAACTTAAGTAATCCCAACCTTTTCTTAGGAAATAAATTGGATTCAAAGGTCAATTTAATTAGTCCCTTGACTTTTCTTGCCCTGGTACAGGTTGATCAAGTGGAGTTTAGATTCAACTTTCATTATAGTTGAGAGAGATAACTACGTTGGACCTCCAACTTCTCTTACCTTGCCAAAAGTTCGCTTTACAGTATTTATTTATTTTTAATTGCCATTTACTTTACCTGTCATTCAAATTACTTGCTTCTCATCTTCTAAACCCCGATTACAACCTCTATAGCCAATAATAAGAACATACTTCCACGCAGTTCCTTGAGAAGACGACCCGAGATTTGAATACTCGGTTAACAATTTCTAAAGGGGTTTGTTACTTGTGACACCCAAAACGTTTGTACGAAGGGATTTTTGTCGGTTTAGAGACTATATCTACAACGCAACTGTTTCTATGAATCTCTTTAGTGGTAAAAATCCTCTCGTCACCAACCTCTGCATCTCTCAAGACATATCCGGAATGCTATGGGACACGTACAAATTGCGGGCAACTTACCTTTCCCCGCCTTGGTCTCAAATCTTGTCTCAGCAGCCGGAGTCTCCTACAGAGCTAGGGACACCAAAGCCGTGCTTCCACGGGATGATCAGTATGTCCCTAACGGGAAATACCTCAAACTCCCAGCAGCCACTACCAGCCTTCTTACTACTTCAGTTGAAGATAATCCTTCTTCAACACCACAAGCACCGACAACTGATGAATTGCTCCAGCAGATAATCGAAAGGTTGGATCGGCAAGAACAGAAAGCAAAGATGAGAGAGCGCCGATTCAAACACCTCAAGGAGCTACTCAAGGGACACTTCAAGGACTCGGATACCCCGGACTCCACTTCTTTTACCATCACAGGGAGCTATAATGGTCCCGACTGCGGAGATACTGCCACCAGCCCACCCCTGTTCCTGACAGACGACACCGAGGACGGTGCAAAGCCTTAAGTGTGGGGAGGTCGGTCAGTACTGATGTGTAGAAAACGATCCAACACAAAACTCACCGGCAAGTGTACTGGGTCGCATCAAGTAATAATAACTCACATGAGTGAGGTCGATCCCACAGGGGTTGAAGGATTGAGCAATTTTAGTTTAGTGGTTGATTTAGTCAAGCGAATCAAGTATTGAGTTGAGTGATTTGTGATTGCAGAAACTAAATTGCTTGAAATGTAAAGGGAGAGGGGTAGATTGCAGGAAATTAAAGAGTAAAGAAAGTAAATAAGCTGAATCTTAAAGAACAAGTAATGTAAATTGCAGAAACTTAGATTGCAACAAATGTAAATGGCTGAATCTTAAAGTGCAAGAAATGTAAATTGCGTGAATTATCAAAGGAGTTGGGAATTGGGATTGCAGAAATTAAACAAGGAAAAGTAACTTGCAACAAGCAGGGAAGTAAAAGATGAATTTAATTGTAGTATATCTCAAACAGAAAATGTAAATTGCTTGAAGAAGCGTTCAACAGAGAAATCAAAAGGAAATTTTAGATCTCAGGACTCAAGAGACTAGATAACCAAGTCTAGATCTCAATACCTTCCTAGATCCACTTCAGAAATCAATTGCAAGAGAATTTAAAAATCAAACAGAAGAAGAAGTAAAACCATATTCAATTTCCAAAAGTTGCGGTAAAGTGAGACAGAGAGATCTCAAGGTGAGATTGAGACAGAATTTCCTCAATTCTTCAACCCAAGATTCAAGACAAGTGTAAATGAAATTGAAAACAAGAAAACTAAAAGGAAGAGAATTCAATTCCCCTTCCCCAAGACTCAGAATCTCCAAATAACTCCCAACCAAAAGCTCTCCAAAACGACCCAGCAAAATTTTAAAAGAAAAAGCTCCCCAAAAACTTAAATTCTAAGCTATTTATACACTCTCTTCAAATGATCTTCAAGCCTTGAATTGGGCCCTTGCTCTTGATGGAATTGGGTTGACAAAAGCCTCTGTTGATTGCTCTTGGTGTTGGAAAGAAACCCACTTGTGAATCGGGCCAAGAACCATTTAAGCTTGAGTCAAAGTTTGAGGCAAACTTTGACTTAAGCTTTTTTTAGCAGCTAGCCCTTTGTGCTGCCATCCACGTTGGGCTCAAAGTTTGAGGTCAAACTTGAGCTCAAACGTGGCTCCTTCCTTGCATCTCTTTTGGCCAACGTTTGGCCCAACGTTTGAGGCAAACGTTGGCGCAAACGTGGCTCAATTAAACCTTCAATCAGGGACTCTTCTTCATGCTAAAATGGCGCCAACGTTTGACCTCAAGTTTGAGGCAAACGTTGGCGCAAGCTTTTTGGCCTCCTGGGTGAAATTTTTCAAGCCAACGTTTGACCTCAAGTTTGAGGCAAATGTTGGCGCAAGCTTTTGGCCTCCCTGGGTGAAATTTTGCTTTTCCTCACGTTTGAGCTTAAGTTTGAGGTAAACTTTAGCTCAAACGTGAGTCCTCCTTCTTGCCCTTGCCATCTTCTTTTCTTCAACCTTCTTCAAAGCTTTTTCACCTATCATCAATCAATCAAAAGTATCAAAGCTATGCTCAAAATCATGAGATTGTTTCTCTTTCATAATATATGACAATTATAGCACAAAATCTCATGAAAATGCATTAATTTATCCATGATTGATTGAATCAAAGGAAACATGAAATTCTACCCAATTGGCTTACTTATGGCTCAAGAAAGTGCATAAAATCAATTGAAAACAAAAGAAAAAGACTAGTGAAACTAGGCTAAGTTGACTTGTCATCACAACACCAAACTTAAACCTTGCTTGTCCCCAAGCAAGCAGTAAAACATAAGGAAAATTACTAGAAGCAGATAAGTGTATAAGCCTTTTATTAGAAGACATTGAATACTGGTAAACGGGGTTTTTATGCATGGTATCTTAGGGATTTTTATTCTGGGGCTGAGACATCAACATTCCTTTGGATCCTTACTTGAATTACACAAAAAATGAGACTTGTTATTGCTTGGGATTTTTTTTTTCTTGGCTGAGGCTTAATGCTATGCGGTAAGGCAACTTTTTAGAGTAAGCTTTCAGCCAACATTCCCGCCCCAGTTGGTTCAAGATACTAGGTGTTGAAACACCCCTATGGGCTTACTTGCTCAAGCCTCTCCTTAGCACACACACATCACAGGCATTTAGCTTGTTTTGTTCATCTCTGTTTGTTTTTTTTTTTTTGGAAATTGATGCCCAGCACCTCTTTGGGTTACTAAATGCTTTGTCTCAAAGTAGCTCTTGATGGTGGACTTTCGGTTGGCAATCCCGGGTTAGTTAACCCAAGTTGCCGGGTGATGAAGCACCCCTTAGAACCTAGTTATCCAAGCTTATCTTTGTACAAGAACATCACAAGCATTTATCCAAATTTGCAGCCATTGGTGCCCAGCCTTGTGTATTTCTTTTTGCTTCTTTCTTTTGCATTTTTTTCTTTTATTTTGGACCTTTTTCATTTGTCAAGTCTCATGAAATGTAACTCAAGTTCATATCACAAAGTCATGCCAGCATTTAGCCTTATTTATAAATCACCTAATGAACCAGCACATACCACCACATAATCTTATTTTGTCTCATATCATACCAGACTTTTACTCTTTCTCTATTTTACAGTTATTTTTCTTTTATTCAAGCATGAGGAACAAAGCATATAATTCAAGTAAGATGAAAGTGAATCAAGCACTTAGACTAGTAAGCCATAACAGCATGAAAACAAACAAACTTGCAGACAGTAAATGAATCTAGAAAGATACTAATCAACAGCGGACATTTGCACTTTCAATTAACATATTTGAACTAGAATCAGTCAGAGAACAATACAACCTCTTGGAGTCTATTTGTTTCATCTGTGTCATCATCATTGTTGGGTTCCATGTCCTTCCTCTGTCCATGATGATGTACCTTTTCCTCCAAGAGATTGAATGACTTCCTACAAAAGATATTGAAAGTTGCCTGTTCCCCAAGCACTTGAGAGGCAGTTAGCATGCATGTATGCTTGTGATTCTGTGAACCTAAGTTGGTGTGGGAACACCAAACTTAGTTCCTTGCCTACTTCTATATGTAGCAGAATAAATACATGCATGAAACATCAAGTACTTTTATTAAGGAAATAGACTATGGACTAGAAAACAAACTATGAACTAGAAAACAACTAAAAACTAGAAACATGACAATTGTTAAGCAGTTTCTCTGATGGTTTGGAGCCGATACTGATCATGCTGAAGGTGCAATGTGTTCTTAATGAAATTTTTTGGTGGAACACCAAACTTAGCATCCAACATTCACCCCTTAATTATTTTGGTGTGCAACACCAAACTTAGCTCTTTGCAATACAGAGAAATCTACTCAACTCTTTTATTAAATTAGCTATGAAGAAAAAATTATCTCAGGTTGGGTTGCCTCCCAACAAGTGCTTCTTTATTGTCATTAGCTTGACATTGATCCCCTTAGGGTGGTTGATGACTGAAATGTCGCAGCTTATCCCCCCTCATTGTAAGCCTTATTTGTATGCCTTGATGCTTAATTTCAATGTGCTCGAGAGAGAGTACTTGGTTAACAGTGTAGTGATCCTCAGTTCCCAGCTGTTGATATATTAATTGCACCTTGTCGCCTTTAGAGAATCCTTCAGTTGGGAATTTTTTATTCTTCCACACTTTGTGAGCCTTCTTCTTGTTTTTCTTCCTTTTTCTTGTTAACCTTTCTTCCTTGACAGCAGCTTTGGTTGTGGTACTTTCCTTCTTGTTTATCATCCTAATTCCTTTTTGAATTCCTTCTCCTCCTTGCACATGCTCATTCTTCTGCTCCCCTGTGTTGTTGGTTGCTTGCCTTGGAAAACAGTCGCTGACTACCTTGCTTCTCTTTTCACTAATTTGTGGTTCTGAAAATACTTTCAGGATAATGCTTTCCTCGTGCATCCTGAGAGTTAGTTCTCCCTGCTCTACATTTATGATGGCTCTAGCAGTGGCCAAAATTGGCCTTCCTAAGATGATTGAATTGTTTCCTTCCTCTTCGGTATCCAAGATTACAAAGTCCGCAGGAAAAATGAACTTGTCAACCTTAACTAAAAGGTTTTCAATCACTCCTTTGGGATGTACTACTGACTGGTCCACCAATTCCAAGGACATCTGTATTGGTTTCACCTTCCCTATGCCAATCTTTTTCACTAAAGATGATGGAATTAGATTTATGCTTGCTCCTAAGTCACACATCCCCTTGTTGATAAATAGACTTCCAATGGTGCAAGGTAGGAAGAAACTTCCAAGATCTTCCAGCTTGGGAGGGAGTCCTTTTCTGATGAGTGCACTGCATTCTTCAGTGAGAAGCACAGTTTCCTTCTCCAGCCAACTTCTTTTCTTGTTGATGAGTTCCTTCAAGAACTTGGCATATAGAGGCATCTGCTCCAACGCCTCAGCCAAAGGAATGTTGATTTCTAGCTTCTTGAAAGTTTCCAGGAAATTGCGGAAATGTTGATCTTTGGTTTCTTTGTTGAACCTCTGTGGATATGGTAATGGAGGAATGAAGGCTTTTTCCTTTTTCTGTTGTCCTTGGATTACTTCTTCCTCTCCCTTTTGTAAAGTGGTTGGTTGGTCTTCTTTCTTTCTTGGCTTCTCAGTGCTCTTATTTGGCATCACATCTTGATCATTAGCTTCCTCTACGTGTGTTGGCTTTTCCTCCTCTATTGGACTCTTGCTACTCTCCACTTGCTTCTTTGTAATATCGTTGTTACTCATCAATACACTCCCACTTCTTAACTGTATCGCCTTGCACTCTTCCTTAGGATTTGGAATTGTGTCACTTGGTAGTGAACTTGATGGTCTCTCTGTTGTAAGGTGTTTAGAGAGCTGACCAATTTGCCTCTCCATATTCTTTATGGAGGCTTCTTGGTTCTTGGCTGTCATTTCTTGGTGTTTCCACATTTTGTCTATCAAGGTTTCTAGGTTAGTGATTCTTTGAGATTCTGGTGATGTTTGCGGTTGGTTGTGAGATGTAAATGGTGGGTCGTAGGCATTTTGGTTGGTGGGTTGGTTATTGGATGGATAATGGTTAGAGTTGGGGTAGTTGTTTTGGGGTTTTCTGTAAGGGTTTTGGTTAGTTTGCTGCTGGTTGTGGTTTTGGTTGTTTCTTGAAGTGTTTTGATTTGAATTCCTCTGCCATGGTTGTTGGTTTTGGTTGTGATTGTCTCCCCACCTAAGGTTTGGGTGGTTTTTCCATGAAGGGTTGTAAGTATCACCATAGACTTCGTTTGGCCCAGAATTTTGATTGTGCATGTACTGGACTTGTTCTTGCTGTTGCTCCTCTTGAGTTTCTTCATTTTGCCCCCATGTGGATGATGGTTGGCTTGTGTTGACTGCTGCAACTTGGAGGCTATCAATCCTCTTGGCCATTTGCTCAAACTGTTGTTGAATTTGCTGCTGCATCATTTTGTTTTGAGCTAAGATTAAATCTACTCCTTCCAACTCCATCACTCCTTTCCTTTGTGATAGTTGGCATTGCCTTTGGTGAGCAAAAAAGTACTGGTTGTTGGCCACCATGTCAATGAGATTTTGGGCTTCCTCTGCAGTTTTCATCCGTTGTAAAGAGCCTCATGCTGAATAATCCAAAGCCTCTTGAGATTTCAGTGTCAAGCCTTCATAGAAATTCTGTAGTCTGTCCCACTCACTGAACATTCCCAGTGGACACTTCCTGATTAGAGCTTTGTATTGTTCCCATGCCTCATACAAGGGTTCAGCATCCATTTGAGTGAATGTTTGCACTTTAGTCTTCAATCTAATAACTCTTTGAGGTGGGTAAAACTTGGCAAGGAACTTGGTTACTAGATCATCCCAACTGTTGATGCTGTCTCTTGGGAAGGATTCCAACCATTAAGTGGCTTTGTCTCTAAGAGAAAATGGAAATAGCAGTAGCTTGTAACTGTCAGGGTGCACACCATTGGTTTTGACAGTGTCACAAATCCTTAAGAATGTGGACAAGTGTTGGTTAGGGTTTTCAAGTGGTCCTCCTCCATAAGAAAAATTGTTTTGAACCAAGGTGATGAGTCGTGGCTTTAGTTCAAAGTTATTTGCATTAACATTTGGGGTGAGAATGCTACTCCCACACTGTCTAGGATCTGCACATGTGTAGGAGGCCAAAACTCTTCTCTGTGGTGGATTATTGTTGTTATTGGCTGCTCCTTCTGCTCCATTTGGTGGATTTGTTAAGTGTTCCTCCATATCTTGGAATTCTTCTTCTGACTCCTCTTCTCCAATAATATTTTTCCCTCTTTCAACTCTTCTTAATCTTCTGAGGGTTCTTTCGTCTTGTTCATAAAAAGTGGGTGTAATTCTCTTTGTACCTGACATACAACCAAAGTATAAGAATCACTCAACACCAGGAAGGCAATAACACTTCAATCCATGGCTGAAGTGAAATGTTAGTTGGCTTAAGAAAAAATTCAAACAGTTAATGTGTTAGTCAAAAGTTAAAGAAACAGAAAAGAAAAAGTGCTTGATCTAGATCTCCACTTCACTTAATCATTGTCAATCTATTTCAATCCCCGGCAACGGCACCAAAAACTTGATGTGTAGAAAATGATCCAACACAAAACTCACTGGCAAGTGTACCGGGTCGCATCAAGTAATAATAACTCATATGAGTGAGGTCGATCCCACAGGGATTGAAGGATTGAGCAATTTTAGTTTAGTGGTTGATTTAGTCAAGCGAATCAAGTGTTGAGTTGAGTGATTTGTGATTGCAGAAACTAAATTGCTTGAAATGTAAAGGGAGAGGGGTAGATTGCAGGAAATTAAAGAGCAAAGAAAGTAAATAAGCTTAATCTTAAAGAACAAGTAATGTAAATTGCAGAAACTTATATTACAACAAATGTAAATGGCTGAATCTTAAAGTGCAAGAAATGTAAATTGCTTGAATTATAAAAGGAGTTGGGAATTGGGATTGCAGAAATTAAACAAGGAAAAGTAACTTGCAACAAGCAGGAAAGTAAAAGATGAATTTAATTGCAGTAGATCTCAAACAGAAAATGTAAATTGCTTGAAGAAGCGTTCAACAGAGAAATCAAAAGGAAATTTCAGATCTCAGGACTCAAGAGACTAGATAACCAAGTCTAGATCTCAATACCTTCCTAGATCCACTTCAGAAATCAATTGCAAGAGAATTTAAAAATCAAACAGAAGAAGAAGTAAAACCAAATTCAATTTCCAAAAATTGCGGTAAAGTGAGACAGAGAGATCTTAAGGTGAGATTGAGACAGAATTTCCTCAATTCTTCAACCCAAGATTCAAGACAAGTGTAAATGAAATTGAAAACAAGAAAACTAAAAGGAAGAGAATTCAATTCCCCTTCCCCAAGACTCAGAATCTCCAAATAACTCCCAACCAAAAGCTCTCCAAAACGACCCAGCAAAATTTTAAAAGAAAAAGCTCCCCGAAAACTTAAATTCTAAGCTATTTATACACTCTCTTCAAATGATCTTCAAGCCTTGAATTAGGCCCTTGCTCTTGATGGAATTGGGTTGACAAAAGCCTCTGTTGATTGCTCTTGGTGTTGGAAAGAAACCCACTTGTGAATCGGGCCAAGAACCATTTAAGCTTGAGTCAAAGTTTGAGGCAAACTTTGACTTAAGCTTTTTTTAGCAGTTGGCCCTTTGTGCTGCCATCCACGTTTGGCTCAAAGTTTGAGGTCAAACTTGAGCTCAAACGTGGCTCCTTCCTTGCATCTCTTTTGGCCAACGTTTGGCCCAACGTTTGAGGCAAACGTTGGCGCAAACGTGGCTCAATTAAACTTTCAATCAGGGACTCTTCTTCATGCTAAAATGGCGCCAACGTTTGACCTCAAGTTTGAGGCAAACGTTGGTGCAAGCTTTTTGGCCTCCTGGGTGAAATTTTTCAAGCCAATGTTTGACCTCAAGATTGAGGCAAACGTTGGCACAAGCTTTTGGCCTCCCTGGGTGAAATTTTGCTTTTCCTCACGTTTGAGCTTAAGTTTGAGGTAAACTTTAGCTCAAACGTGAGTCCTCCTTCTTGCCCTTGAAATCTTCTTTTCTTCTACCTTCTTCAAAGCTTTTTCACCTATCATCAATCAATCAAAAGTATCAAAGCTATGCTTAAAATCTTGAGATTGTTTCTCTTTCATAATATATGACAATTATAGCACAAAATCTCATGAAAATGCATTAATTTATCCATGATTGATTGAATCAAAGGAAACATGAAATTCTACCCAATTGGCTTACTTATGGCTCAAGAAAGTGCATAAAATCAATTGAAAACAAAAGAAAAAGACTAGTGAAACTAGGCTAAGATGACTTGTCATCAAGTACATGACTTTCGGAGGTAATTTCTCTTCTCTAGCACCAATAATTAGGATATTTTAGTTAGATTTTCTTTCTTTTATATAATAGAATAAATTGCATATGTTAGGATAGTTGCATGCATGTTCTACTTGATTGAAAAGACAATAAGTTTCTTTTAAGACTTTATCTTTGGAACAAAAATTTCACTAATTTTTCAAAATTTTTATGATAAATTTGCTTGAGTTGTATTTGGAACATGACATTTGGGCTAAAGAACACACAACCTGTGAAAGATTTGAGCCTTTATGTATGGTTACATTATTTAACCATAATTATTTCATTCTTGTGTGTTTACTTCTCTATGATTGTAATCTATATTTTGTTTTATCTTATATGTCCAATATTTATTATATTTGCATGCTTGCACATGATTGAGGCCATTATTTGTTTAAACCCACTTATCCAAATTAAGCCTACCCTTTTCAATTACCTTTGTTAACCACTTTGAGCCTTTAAATCCCATTTGTTCTATATTTTACCACATTACTAACCTTAAGCTGAAAAACAATTGTATATCCCAAATTGAATCTTTGGTTAGCTTAAAGAATTGTGTGTGCTAGTTAAGTATGGGAAATTGTGGGAACAAAAGTTGTTAAGGGAATGTGTCATGAGAATTTAATGGGAATTTGGATACCTACTCATGTGAAACTATAAGAATTAAAAATCTATGTGCATTGATAAGCTATATTTATTTTAATGTCAAAAAAAATTATATAAATAAATAAGGGGACAAAAATTACCCCAATGTTAAATTCAGAATTCAAAGATCAATGCACATATGATAGAACCAAATATAAAGTTGATACATGAGTATGGATAGAAAAAGGGAATTCTGGGTAGCTAGGTATGAATTTTAAGATTACATTAAAAATATATAGGTTGGGTTGAAGCTTGGGTTAATTAAAGATTCAATTTATTAGCTCACTTGACCAAATGTATGCCCCTACCTGTACCTTAGCCCCATTACAACCTTGAAAAGACCTCATGATGTTTGCATTGGTATATTAACTGTTGTTGATTGGTTAGGAGAAGAACAAAAAAAGGTTAGAAAGCATGATTAGAGAAGGATAGAGTGATTACCCTATACACTAGAGATTAGAGCGTACATACATTATCAGTGAGGATTCAATGCTTGAATTTTCATGTTCCCTGCTTTCATGAGCTATCTTCTTGCACTTTTATCTGTTTTATTGTATAATGATAGAATTAGTGGAATTTGATTTGTAATTGTTTTGAAGAGCTTATTTACTTTTGATCAAGTGGGCAAGAATCATATAGTTGCATTTATATATATATATATATATAGGCTTGCATTGCATTTCATGAATTTCTACATGTTCATACTTATTTCCTTATCTCCTTCAATTAAGCATGAGGACATGCTAATGTTTAAGTGTGGGGAGGTTGATAAACCACTATTTTATGGTTTATATTGTGTTTAATTGTGTGGTTTTATCATGATCCTTACCCACTTATTCATTAAATTAGCATGAAATTATAATTCCTTCCTGAATTTATAACATGTTTGAAAACTGCTTCCTAGAGACTTTAATTATGTAATTTTAATTCTCCTTTATTCCATTCGATGCCGTGATCTGTGTGTTGAGTGTTTCAGACTTTATAGGGCATGAACGAGTTGGAGATTGGAAAGGAAGCTAGCAAAAATGGAAGGAACACAAGAATTTGAGGAGATAACCAGCGAGAAGTGACGCGATCGCATGGCTCACGCGATCGCGCGAAGGAGAGCAAATCGCAGTGACGCGGCTGCATGGCTCACGCGGCCGCGCGGATTGGAAAAGCTAAAGCGACGCGGTAGCGTGGACGACGCGAACGCGTGGCAAGGAAAAATGCGAATGACGAGTCCGCATGGATGACGTGATCGCGTGACATGTGAGATCTGCATAATCTGCAGAATTCGCTGGGGGCAATTTCGGACCTTATTTCGACCCAGTTTTCGGCCCGGAATAGCAGACTAGAGCCAGAGAATATGCAGAAACAAAAGACAACATTCATTCTACACAGTTTTGGAGTTTTTAGATCTAGTTTCACTCCTTTAGGTTTCTTTCTCTAGGTTTAAGAATTTTAATTTTCAATTGGTCTTAGCATTGGAACATTGAGAAGAGTTATTTCCTCATCAAGACTTTGTCATTCTAGTTCGTTCTCTTAACTTGGTTTTATTCTTCCATGTTCTTTGCTTTGTTCAATTTTGCATTTTAATACTTTCATGATTATTTAGTACAAGGATTATTTCTTCCATTTTAATTTATTTTCCATTCCAATAATCATGTCTTCTTTTAATTACCTTTCATGTGTTATGGATTTATTATTTACAATGAGTGAGTAGTTTCCTCACTTGATAGGGAGTTGAATGAAAGGAACTCTTGAGTTGGAAGGATTGAAAGAAAATTTGTAATTGGGTTAACTGTTGGATTGTTATCTAATCACTAACACCAATCCCTTTGAACTAAGTGGGTTGCAACTCGTGAACAGATCTAGCATTCCAACTTGTTTGTCTTTCCTTTACCTAGTAAATGATAACTAAACAGAACAACCATTAATTATAAATTAATCTTGAAATCATCCCATTAATGATAGAGATTCCAACTAATCAACTCCCAGTCAAGGGCTTTGTTCATATTATTTGAATTTTCTCAATTTAATTTTTCACCTACTTAACTCAACTTCTTGGAACATCTGATTAATAAAATAGCACACTTTTCTGCAACTCGTTGGGAGATGACCTGGGACTTAAACTCCCAGTAATTTTTAATTTAAACTCTCTGTGACATATTTCTAAATTGATAGCAGATTTTCGGTGAGTTAAGAACTATACTTGCAACGTAACTATTTTAATAATTTTTAATTCACCAACTTCTGTGTCTCATCAGTGGCATTTGTTCTAATGCCTCAACAAATGGTATGTTGATTTGGAGCCTCTTGAAGATCTCTAGGAACTTAGAAAACTGACCATCCTTCCCATCTTTTCTCAGTCTTTGTGGGTATGGTGCTTTTGCCACATAAGGCTTCAAAACTGGTTTTGGTGGAGGTGGAGAAGGGATCTCCCCTTCATCCTTGTTCTCATGCTTTGCTGTAACTTCTTCATGATCGTCTTTGCTTGGGGTTCCTTCCTCCACAACCTTCCCACTTCTTAGAGTAATGGCTTTGCATTCACCTCTTGGGTTAGCCATGGTATCACTGGGAAATATGTGTGTGGGAAGTGGGAATTGCTTGGATAAAATCCCCACTTGTGCTTCCAACTTTGAGATTGCTGCGCCTTGATTTTTCAGATTTGACATGTATTCTTCTTGATTAGCGTCTATCCTTCTTTCAGTTTGTGCTTGTCTGTCCATGAGGGTGGAGACTGTCCTTGTAATCTGTAAGGACAGTTGTGCTATTGCAGCCTCTATCCTCTCAAAGTTGCTCTTGATTTCACATGGTTACATAGTTGAGGATGGTGCATCTTGATTGAGGTTGTTGTGTATGGGTTAGTTACTACAGTATAATGTGTTTTGTGAGTTATGATAGGGTCTACGGTTCCCTGTTTGATGGTTGGGGATGTGGTTGGAATGCTGATTTGATGAATAAAGCTTGTTGTGGTCCTGGTTGTGGTTTTGTTGATTTCTCCACCCAAAGTTTGGGTGGTTTCTCTAACTTGGGAAGTCTTGGAGTGTGGGTCATATGGTGGTCTGGATGAATTGTTCACATAATTAGCTTGTTCTCAGTCACCTTTAGATTCTGGTGTATTCCCTTCTTGTTGAGGAGTTTGGTCTTGAATGACTGAGGCTTGATTGGCCTCCATCCTCTTAGTTAGAGCTGTAATTTGAGTTGCAATTGCCTTGTTCTGAGCTAACAAAGCATCTACAGAGTTGAGTTCTAGCACTCCCTTCTTCTGGGTCCTTTCTAAAGCATAGAAATACTCATTTTCAGCTACAGTCTCAATGACATCTATGGCCTCTTCAATGGTTTTCTTTTTCTTGAGTGAGCCTCCTGAAGAATGATCCACAGCCTTCTTTGCTTTATAGGATAGTCCCTCATAAAAGATATGTAGTTGTACCCACTCATTGAACATTTTTGGTGGGCATCTTTTTGTCAGATCTTTGAATCTCTCTCAGGCCTCATAGAGTGTTTCTCCATCTTGTTGTCTGAAAGTTTGCACCTCAGCTCTCAGCCTATTGATTCTTTGTAGAGGGTAAAATCTTGCAAGGAATCTGTTCACGACCTCCTCCCATGTAGTTAGGTTATCCTTGGGGAATGATTCCAACCACTTTGCTGCCTTATCTCTGAGTGAGAAAGGGAACAAGAGTAGTTTGTAGATGTCAGGGTGTACCCCATTGGACTTTACAGTATCACATATCCTCAAGAATATGCTGAGATGTTGATTAGGGTCTTCTTGGGCACTTCCTCCATATGAGCAATTATTCTGAACAAGTGTGATGAGCTAAGGCTTCAGATCAAAATTATTGGCATGAATTATTGGCTTCAGGATGCTGCTGCCATAATTTCCTGGGTTTGGGTTGATGTAGGAGCCTAAGAATCTCCTTTCTTGTCCATCATGATTTACTGGGCCTTCTCTGGCATGGTTGTGAGCTTCTTCTTCATGGTGGTTCTCCATATTCTCCTCCATGTCTGTTTCAAAATACTCTTCCTCTTTCTCAGCACCAATGACTCCCTTCCCTCTTGCTTCCCTCCTTAATCTAAGGAAGGTCCTCTCAGGTTCAGAATCAAAGGAAGTTGAAGCCCCGCTTCTCCTACCTGTCATACAACCAACAAGGCAAAAAGCAAGAAAGAAAATGAATGAAGAAATTACTCTTGTTGAAGTGGTTGTTAGTGTGAGTGGTGTAATTAATCAAACAGTTAGAAGAGTGAAAATACGGATGACGAATAAAAGTAATTAAAGAAGAAATAAATAGAACTCAAAATAAAAATTAAAATAATAAAAAATAAAAGGTGCTAAATAGAAGAAACTAAAATAACAAGGAATTTAAATTGCTTAATCTAGCTATCCAATCAATTTAATCACAATCAAATTTAAGCCAATCCCCGGCAACGGCGCCATAAAACTTGATGAATCCAATTCACACCCCCATTCAAAATTGGTGAATTAGTTCTTTTGGCAAGCGCACCAAAATTATCGTCAAGTAATAACCCACAGTAGAGTGGGATCGTATCCACAGAGATTGGCAAATTTGAGCAGTTTTAATTAATTGATGAATTAGTTAAGTGGATCAATAGGATTGTGAAGTACAGAATTGTAAATAACATAAATGTAAATGACTAGAATATAAAGAAAAGTAATAAAGTACAGAAATATAAATGGCAGAATGTAAAGTGCAGAATCATAAATGACTTGAATGTAAATGAAAATGGGGAATTGCTGAATGTAAAATTAAGCTGTAAAGAAATGGATAGATAAGAATGGGGAAATTCATTGAGATTGGGAGATGTTGTCTCTTTGGATCAAATCTAGCTTATATCCTCTTCAATCATGCAACTCATTGACCTCTTGGCAATCATGATTGATTGAGCCCCAATCCCTTGGTGACTCAATCTCTCAGATCTTGATCAATAGCCAATTCCTTGGTCTAATTGCTCTTGAAGAGAGATAGGCTTGGTCCCTGATTATACCACACACCATTATAGGTCCAAGTAGAGGGAGGATTATATGTCACATATCCAAACACCAAAACCCAGATTCTACTCAAGTGTGAGAAGGGATTTTAAGCATGGTTTCATGCTTCCTTTCCCAAGGTTCCCATGAAACCCAATTGCATTCAATCTCTTTTCCAAGATAATTGAATACTAAGCATTAAGAACAAAATTCCCTCTAGCAAATCAAAGAAAAGATGAAGAGAAGAAGAATTTCACTATTATCAATCCATCAAGTACAACAGAGCTCCCTCTCTCAATGAGAGGGAAGTTAGCTACTCATAGCTCAAAAAGTACTCAAAAGTAAAGTGTAAAAGTGGATCTAACACTAACTGCTTAACCCCCTCTTCATTACTCCTTGGGGGTATTTATACTACTCCTAGTAAAATAAAAGAATTACAAAAGTGAAAAAGGAAAATTACATTTTGGAGGGAAAAGAAAACACTCAATAAGCTTGACTTTCCAGCTGGCATGTGGCTGCCGCTTTACTGGCGTGTTACGTGCCCTTCATTTCTAGCTTGGCGTGCCACACCTAATACTTTAAGTGGCACGCTTATCTCTCTATCAACCTTGGTGTGCCACGCCTTCGAACTCAAGTTGCACGCCATAGTGGAATTCTTGTGTTGGCGTGCCACGCCTTCGAACTCAAGTAGCACGCCCTTTGCCTTTTTCCACCTTTCCTTGCCTCTGGAAACTTGAACTGGCGTGCCACACCCAGGGTCTGGCGTGCCACGCCCTTGTCTATGCTTGGCTAAGTCTTTCTAGAAAGTTGCACTAGCGTGGCACGCCCAGGATCTGGCCTGGCGTGCCACGCCCCTTTTGTGAGTGAGTGATTCCTCTGTTTGGCGTGCCACACCACGAACTCAAATGGCACGCCCCAATGCTTCTTTGCTCTCTAAATGACACTGGCGTGCCACACCTGGTTGCTCAAGTGGCACGCCCAAGTGAAGAATGGTGAGTGGCGTGCCACGCCTTTGATACCAAGTGGCACGCCCCATGTAATTGGCCTCCTTCATCCTCCCTGGAAACTTATACCAGCGTGCCACGCCCATGATCTTGTCTTGGTTCCAGTAGTTGGCGTGCCACACCTCAGCCTTCAAATGGCACGCCATAGTGACATGATTGGGTTGGTGTGCCACACCTTCGATACCAAGTGGCACGCCCAGTCTTCAATTTTCTTCAGCCCCTTCTCTGGATTATTGTACCAGCGTGCCACGCCATGCTGTTCAAGTGGCACGCCCATGGATTTGTGAACTCTTCAGGCTTGGTGTGCCATGCCTGGGTTCTCAAGTGGCACGCCCAAGTGACTTCTTGGAGCTGGCGTGCCACTCCTTTGATACCAAGTGGCACGCCATAGTGGAGGTTCTTCTTGGAATGGTGAGTTGGCGTGCCACGCCCCTTTGCTCAAGTGGCACCCCCATGATAATTGATGGGTCAGGCGTGCCACGCCCAACCTGGCGTGCCACGCCCAGTCCCTGGCGTGCCACGCCCACATGCATGCTTGGACTTCTTCTATGTACTTTAGTACTGGCGTGCCACGCCATTGCATTTTTGTGGCGTTTGCTCCCAAGTGACACGCTGGTTTCACACGCCCGGCTTCTTGTTTGTCTTATACCCATTTTTGTTGCCTTTTTCACCTGAAATTCAGCACAACTCATCTCAAAGTAGTGTACCATAATATTCATCAAATAATACATGAATTGTACTGATCAAATGAGATTTATGCTCTTTTATGGTCTTCTTTATGCAAGAAAGAAGGGTAGATGATGTAAGTCATCACATCCTCAGCCCAGAAGTGTCCGAGGTCAACCTCCTCAGCGTAACATTAGAAGATCCCTCCCCAAGACCTTTGGTTGAGATATTCTCGGCAGTAGTTGCCTTTCTCGCCCTCTTAAAAGCCTTCATGGAGTCAGTAGTCTTCACCATCTCTGAAAAAAATAAAGCAGCAAAACCAAAGTTGCAAGTTAGAAAGAGATGGATTGACAAAACTAACAAAATAACAAAGACAAAGCTAAAAAAAAATTGGCAGCTACCCAATTCAGTTCGAAGGAGGGAAGGATTCCCCAAGAACCTCTTTGTATCGAGATGGGAAGGCTCCCCCCAATTCTCCTCTAGTACATGTACAAAAGCCTGCTCAACCTCATCCAACATTTCCCAAGTATATCTAGACACTACCATATTCTGTTGCCAACATAAGGGGAAGGCAAGCTTATTATTCTGTTCCAAGAAGAAAGGCCGAGCTCCTTCAGTAGCTCGGAGCTTGAAGTAATAGTTTTTGAAATCCCTAAAAGATTCATCATACATAGAAAAAACTTTCTTTTCCTGGGCAGCTCAGAAAGAAATCCAAGAAGCCTTCTTCTTAGCTGCCCCAGGCTTCGTCAAAACAAAAAGGTAAAGAAAGAGAGTTTAAGAAGGTCGGATATCCAGTTCTTGGCAAAATAATTGGAAGATCTTTATAAAGCCCCATGAGTTCGGGTGAAGCTGAGAAGGAGCAACGTTACAGGACCACAACAAGTCGGTCTAAAAGGAAGTAAAAGGAATGGTGATGTTCATTTGGCAAAAAAAGTAGTCATAAGCAAAAAATAAGGGGCGTTCCCCCTGAGTCAGAGAGGGAAAACAAACTCTCTCATCAGGGTCAGGTGCTATCAACTTATAATCCTTTTCCTAATCTCTATTACTACAAACCCTGTGATGTCTCCTAAGCTGCACGCAATACTCAGAATTAACCACAGAAATACACATCAAGACGAGGGAGTCCAGACAGTCAGACATGCCCCCGCGGACTTTGGAGGACGTCTCGACAATATTTTTGTGAGTAGACATGGGTCAACTAGTCCTACAGTGAGAAAAGGGAAAAAATACGTTACTAATCAAACAGCTCAGACAAGACAGAAAACATCTCAGACAAATATGGAGATAACTTGGACAATAGAATGCAAAAGTTAAAAGACTCAGAAACAGTAGTAAAAGGAAACCCCAGAACTTACACGAAAGTCCAGGAGCATCCTTTGGAGGCAATAACAAAGTAAGAACCCAGGAAAAGGAGGGAAATCAACAGTCTATATCCCGACACCTCTCAAACAAGAAAACAACCCCCCTTTGACAGTGACACCCCACAAAGAAAGTCACAGTTCACAAAAAAGGAATCAAAGTCACGAACTTTTCACAGTTTATCAGCAAAGGGATTTCCGTCGTGTAACAACCCTAGTTTTTGAAAATCAAATAATTAGTTATTTGTGATTTATTTTAAGAAAATTATTTTGTTAAAGGTAATTAAATAGGGTTTCATGATAATTAGAGTTTAAATTAATTAAAATTTTTATATAATCTTTATTAGATATTTGGTATAATTGAAATTATAATTTTGGGTAATTGAAAAATAAGAAAGAATTGTATAATTTAATTTAAATAAATTCTATTTTGAAAGAATTATGTTATTAATTTGAACTCTTAGGAATTAATTTACTAGAAATTATTATATTAATTTTTATAAATACTTTAAGTTTAAGTCAATTAATATTTGTGTACAATTTTTATTATAATTAGTTATTTTATAAATTGAAATTAAAGTTTTGGAGATAGAAAATTAATGAGAAGTTATATTATTTAATTTGAATAATTAATATTGAGTTTAAACTATATTTTATAGAAATATGATTAATATGTTCATTTTATAATGTAAATTAGAAATAATTGATTGAACTTAGCAATATGTTGATAAATAATATTTCTAAATATTTTTAATAGAATACATTTGATTTTAAAATTATTCTACCCTTTAATTTTATCAAAATATCTATTCATAGCTATCTTTTATTCTTTTATAAAATTCTAATTTCTAACCCTTATCCCAAAATCCCCAAATTCATTCAGAATCCCTAATTTCCCTAATTTCTAACCCTAACAGATGCAGCCTCACCCTCCCCCTTCAACGTAACAAACACACACGAACTCACCCTCTCTCCCTTAGCTTCACCGTGGCACACACACACTCAGAACACTACACCCACTCAGCCCACACTCCTTCCGTCACACACCCACACACTGTGAACGGAGTTACATCGTGTTCAGCCCGCTGCCACTGCGCCGTCCTTGTCGCAGCCACTCCCGCCAGAACTCATGCCGCCGATTTGTCACTCGAGGAGCCGCCGTTTTTGCTCGTCGTTTCCCCCCGGAGTCATCGCCGTCGAGGGCCAGCAGAGGAAGAGAGAACGACCGCGAGCCAGGTTCACCAGCGAGGAGAGGGGCTGTGTGGCACGTCACTGTTGCGACCCATTTCACGACCATCACGGCGAGGGCTCTGTTGCCGTCGTCCCAACGTCGCCGTTCGTGCCCCTTTGTCGCCGTCGCTGTTCCGCCCGGCGTCGCCAGTGTTGAGGTCAGCCACTCCACTACCACCGTCGAGCCTTGTTTGGGGCTGGTGCTTCTCTTGGAGGTTGGGAGGAAAGGAGGCAAAACCGCTGAGTAGAGGGGCCACTGTGGTCTGCCGTCGATCTGCACGCCGCCTCTGCCGTCAGAGACCACCGTTAGAATCGCTGCCGTTTTGGTAAGCTTGCCCTGTTTCTGGTTCCTCCTAGTTCTGCCAATTCAATTTTACTTTGAAGCTTGTCCTTGAAACTGTAACACTCTTGCTCATGCTCTGTTTCCCGAATCTATTTCTCTACCATATTTTGTTTTGATTACAGTAGTATATGTTAATGTCTCTGTTTTGTATTATCGTCCTTATCCGGAACCACTGATGTCACCGCTATAGAGATGATTGGGATAGGCGCGATTGTCATTGTTGTTGCTGCCCCAGAAGAAGTGAGGCTGCTGCTGCTGCTGTTTGGCTGAAGCTGAGACCTTTCACCATCACTGAAGCTGCCCAGAATCATCATGGTAGCTGCTAAGAGAGCAGAACGGGTGTTAGAGCTGCTAATGGAGCAGCTGCGTTTAGTGATTTCCGCGAGTTTCGACTTTGAGGTAGGGGATTTAACGTTTTTAATTTAGAATACCTACCAAGTTCTTGGATAAGTGCAAATGGTTAACAATGGTTAAGAATTTTTTAATTGACATGAATGAGTTGAAATGCATTTGAAATTAGTTAGTTGTTGTCATTATTCTGAGCTGTGATTGAATTTAGATGCTGTTGTGAATAATGATTAATTTAGTATAGTTTATTAAATTGAAATATGCTGAGTTAATTATTGAAAAGCTGTGGTATGTATAACTGATGAATTGAGTTTTGATTATTGTTGTGAATGTAATTAGTTTTGTTGTTATGAGAGACTAATTGATAGAAATAAGCTTGGTTTGAGGTTGTGAAATTTGGAGTAAGTTTGATGATGTTTTAGTGCTTCAATTGGATTATTGAATGCAGGTTAAGGCTGCGAATGTCTTTGGGCTTTGTTGTGAGTGTTTGAAGTTGTAATTGATATTGTTTTCTCTGATATGGATGGAATTGAGTTGAATTATAACTGTAGTTGGTGATTGATTTGATGATTGTGCGTACTGAATGTTGTCAGGGATAGAATAAATGGTGTTACTTGTGTTGCTGAGCTTGCTGGTGTGAATTGATGAGTTATTGTGTGTTTGAATGATGTTGAGTGTATATGAAAAATTATGCTTGGCATAGTGTAGAAAAGAAAAGGTTTGATGATGCTTAAGTACTTGACATCGTGTGAATTATTAATTCTGGGTTCTTGGGCTGTGTTGGCAATGAAGACAATTTTGAATAACTGGAAAGAGGTTAAACGTGTGATTTTGGAAGGGTTATAAGTTCAAATGTGGTTTTTGATAAGTAAGGTTGTTGAAAATGCTTAAGGCAGAATTTCTGCATACATGACAGTAGAAAGAATCAATTTCTGGGAGCATCCCAGGTCATATACTTGAATGAAACTATTTTTTCATGAAACTTTACTGTGTTTTGAGCATCTCATAAAAAATTCAGAATTTATTGATGAGTATTTTGGGAGAAATGAATTTTTGAAGATTGATGGTTTCTGCAGAAAATTCTGTTTCTTTACTGCAGAAGCACCAACTTCCAACTCACTTAACTTACAATTCTGGTAAATATTTGAGCTGAAACTAACGGCATTTTCAAGCTTCCTGTGTCCACAATCTTCATTTTAAATTTCATGTCAATATCCTATTTAACCAAGTAGATATGTTGAAAAGAGTATGGATAACTCACTGGATTTTGGAAACCGAATTCTAAAAGGTCTGGCTGTGTTTCTCACTTCATAACTTTTTCATATGACATGGTATTAATCTGGAATTTGATTCAATAAAAAGCTAAAAGAGTCTTGTTTGAGGTCATGAATTTTGAAAGGCATTGGGTGAAAACTGGATTTTTAAGGAATTTATCAAACTTACTACTTGCTGCTGTTTTTCTGCATTTTCTTAGGAAACAATAACAGAATTTTAAGAGAGATGGTACAAGTTTTTATTGTGACCAAATTACCTCAACACCAAGTTTCTTGGAATACTAGTTTATTGAGTTTAATTTTGAAAGAATCCTATGATAAGTGAAAGTTAGTTACGAATTGATGAGGTGAAAGTTGAATTGATGGGTTATGTGGGAATTGTGGGTTATGACCGAACTGTTGGCTATTGTAAATTGAGAATTTTCTTACTGATTTTAGAACCTCTTATTTGGTAGTTGTTGAGGAAAGGAGGAGACTTGTTGAGAAAGAGGGAACCCGTAAGGGTGGCTAAGTCTGAGTTTTAGGGGAGGTGCTGCCGAAATTTTATAAAATTTGAGGTTTTATTTGAGAAGTTATTTTAGAAGATTTGGATTTGAAAAATGATTATTTAAGTTTTATTTGATTACTTCTAATGAGAGGTTATGTTTTGAAAGGTGTTTAATGAAATTAAAATAAATGATTTTCTTGAGTCTTTTGATAGAAGACTAAACTGAAAAATAGTTTTAAAGTTGGCTTGACTCAAGGTTGCTAAAGCAGAGATTATGAACTGAATTGATGATTGAGATTTTTGCGAACGAATGCTTGAGAAAGTTAAGAAAGGTTTAATAAAATATGTTAAGGATTCAAAGGGAAAAGAGAATGAGGAATTGATATATGGATTGTTGAGTTTTAGAAAGGAAAATGAAAAGTGATAAAATACGGGAAAACCCCAAGAACTGTTAGTTGTTTAACTACGGGGAAAATTCTTGAATTGATAATTGGTAAAATTCGGGAAGTACCCACGAACTGAATGATCATTGATTTCGGGGAAAACCTATAGATTGTTATTTGTTTTATATGCGGGAAAAACCCACGGACTGATAATTATTGATTACGGGAATAACCCATGAATTGTTGTATGTTGATCTCGGGTATAGCCCATGAACTGAAGATCAATATTTGCTGTGTATTGATCTTGGATATAACCCACGAACTGAAGATCGCTATGTTATTGTGTATTGATCTCGGGTATAACCCACGAACTGAAGATCTCTGTTTTGTTTGTGAAATGATCTCGGGGACGCCCACGAACTGAGGATCACTGTTTTTCCTTGTGCGTATATAATGGGGTCGGGCTTCGCGCCGACTGCCAGTAGTCACGAAGGAGTGGTATTCTTACCACCGACACATATGCACTAAGGACACAAAGGGAAGCCATATCTGGGACTTGTTCCTAGGTAATGTCGGGCTGTAGGGTGTAAACCGACACGTGAGCTCATGGCCTGATTAGGACAGACATGCATCATATTGGTTGTGCATTTGCTTTTGGTTGTGTTTGCTTGTATTACTTCTCTGCGATTGTGTTGTTTGTTTTATTGTGATTTGTTTGTCTGTTGAATTGAGTTTCTTACTTGTGCTAGTAGTCTTTGAATATATAGAACTGATTAATAACTGTTTGTTGTGACTGAGAATCAATTGTGACTGAGATTCAATTATGTGGCTAAAAGATATTTAATATGACAAATTGTGATTGAGATCTGTTTTGGGTTTAGAAATTTAAAGAAAGTAATTATTTATCTAAAGTAATATTAAAAAGTACTTCAAAAGATTTGACTAAGATGATTTATTAAGCAAAGTTAATTATTTGCATGTTAATCATTACTTTTACGGCATTCCCATTCCCTACTGAGAACGTGTGGTTTGTTCTCACCCCAAAATCTTCCACCCTTTCAGTGACACAGGTACGAAGATTCAGTTTGAAGCTGCGGGCAATTCTAGAATTTATTTACGAGTTAAGTTTATGACTTGAGATTCTTTCATAGAATTCCCTCGCCCTTACTGCTTAAGGTTTTATTTTATGCAGAGGGATAGTTGTACCTGAATTTTATTTAAATTCTTTTGTATAATATTACTATTATTAATAATTATGTGTTTATTATTACTTGGTGATGTTTGCTTTATGATTTTGATTAATAAAAACAAAAAAATTTCTGGTATTTTTACTAAAATTGAATCGCGATATCGAACTAAAGGCTTAATAGTAAATAGTTAATAAGGAAAACAGGTCAGTAATGCCTTACTTTTGGTACGATCATGACGTATTGGAAGTTGGGTCGTTACAATATGGTATCAGAGCAGTTCGTTCCTGTTAGAGCCTTGGAAATGGACTGACTATGCTTCATTGCATACTCTGAGTGTCTGTCATGCTTTGTGACTTGTTCTGATAACAAGAGTTTGAGTTTTATGTGCATGACTGTCTAATGATCAACGTTGTTAGTTTACCATTACATTCCTCATGGTATTAGGTCTGGCCAACTTAATACTAATGATTTATGTATATGGGAACACTAATGGGTTATCATAGACGAAATAGAAGAATAAGTAATGCAATTCACGGGGTTTGGGAGCGTTAGAAGTTATAAAGTTAGTTTCGTTTTGACGTGTAATCTTTATTCGTGCCACGCAAACTCGTGCCATCTTTTTCTTCGTTACTTTCATTGGAATTCTCTAGTTTGAATTTCCTTCTTAGAATGTGATTTACTTGTTTCCCAACCATACTTTGTCATTCTTGTATACCTTTGCTTGCCTATGACTCTGATTGCTTACTTAACTCTTTGAATATTCATCCTTGACATTGCCTATACTTTTGTCCATATATTTTACTTTCTTTGATTTCAGTTTGAACTTATTTTATTCTAGTAATTTTCGAGGGCGAAAATTTTTCTAAGGTGGGTAGAATGTAACAACCCTAGTTTTTGAAAATCAAATAATTAGTTATTTGTGATTTATTTTAAGAAAATTATTTTGTTAAAGGTAATTAAATAGGGTTTCATGATAATTAGAGTTTAAATTAATTAGAATTTTTATATAATCCTTATTAGATATTTGGTATAATTGAAATTATAATTTTGGGTAATTGAAAAATAAGAAAGAATTGTATAATTTAATTTAAATAAATTCTATTTTGAATGAATTATGTTATTAATTTGAACTCTTAGGAATTAATTTACTAGAAATTATTATAATAATTTTAATAAATACTTTAAGTTTAAGTCAATTAATATTTGTGTACAATTTTTATTATAATTAGTTATTTTATAAATTGAAATTAAAGTTTTGGAGATAGAAAATTAATGAGAAGTTATATTATTTAATTTGAATAATTAATATTGAGTTTAAACTATATTTTATAGAAATATGATTAATATGTTCATTTTATAATGTAAATTAGAAATAATTGATTGAACTTAGCAATATGTTGATAAATAATGTTTCTAAATATTTTTAATAGAATACATTTGATTTTAAAATTATTCTACCCTTTAATTTTATCAAAATATCTATTCATAGCTATCCTTTATTCTTTTATAAAATTCTAATTTCTAACCCTAAATCCCAAAATTCCCAAATTCATTCAGAATCCCTAATTTCCCTAATTTCTAACCCTAACAGATGCAGCCTCACCCTCCCCCTTCAACGTAACAAACACACACGAACTCACCCTCTCTCCCTTAGCTTCACCGTGGCGCACACACACTCAGAACACTACACCCACTCAGCCCACACTCCTTCCGTCACACACCCACACACTGTGAATGGAGTTACATCGCGTTCATCCCGCTGCCACTGCGCCGTCCTTGTCACAGCCACTCCCGCCAGAACTCATGCCGCCGATTTGTCACTCGAGGAGCCGCCGTTTTTGCTCGTCGTTTTCCCCCGGAGTCGTCGCCGTCGAGGGCCAGCAGAGGAAGAGCGAACGACCGCGAGCCAGGTTCACCAGCGAGGAGAGGGGCTGTGTGGCACGTCACTGTTGCGACCCATTTCACGACCATCACGGCGAGGGCTCTGTTGCCGTCGTCCCAACGTCGCCGTTCGTGCCCCTTTGTCGCCGTCGCTATTCTGCCCGGCGTCGCCAGTGTTGAGGTCAGCCACTCCACTACCACCGTCGAGCCTTGTTTGGGGCTGGTGCTTCTCTTGGAGGTTGGGAGGAAAGGAGGCAAAACCGCTGAGTAGAGGGGCCACTGTGGTCTGCCGTTGATCTGCATGCCGCCTCTGCCGTCAGAGACCACCGTTAGAATCGCTGCCGTTTTGGTAAGCTTGCCCTGTTTCTGGTTCCTTCTAGTTCTGCCAATTCAATTTTACTTTGAAGCTTGTCCTTGAAACTGTAACACTCTTGCTCATGCTCTGTTTCCCGAATCTATTTCTCTACCATATTTTGTTTTGATTACAATAGTATATGTTAATGTCTCTGTTTAGTATTATCGTCCTTATCCGGAACCACTGATGTCACCGCTATAGAGATGATTGGGATAGGCGCGATTGTCATTGTTGTTGCTGCCCCAGAAGAAGTGAGGCTGCTGCTGCTGCTGTTTGGCTGAAGCTGAGACCTTTCACCATCACTGAAGCTGCCCAGAATCATCATGGTAGCTGCTAAGAGAGCAGAACGGGTGTTAGAGCTGCTAATGGAGCAGCTGCGTTTAGTGATTTCCGCGAGTTTCGACTTTGAGGTAGGGAATTTAACGTTTTTAATTTAGAATGCCTACCAAGTTCTTGGATAAGTGCAAATGGTTAACAATGGTTAAAAATTTTTTAATTGAAATGAATGAGTTGAAATGCATTTGAAATTAGTTAGTTGTTGTGATTATTCTGAGCTGTGATTGAATTTAGATGCTGTTGTGAATAATGATTAATTTAGTATAGTTTATTAAATTGAAATATGCCGAGTTAATTATTGAAAAGCTGTGGTATGGATAACTGATGAATTGAGTTTTGATTATTGTTGTGAATGTAATTAGTTTTGTTGTTATGAGAGATTAATTGATAGAAATAAGCTTGGTTTGAGGTTGTGAAATTTGGAGTAAGTTTGATGATGTTTTAGTGCTTCAATTGGATTATTGAATGCAGGTTAAGGCTGCGAATGTCTTTGGGCTTTGTTGTGAGTGTTTGAAGTTGTAATTGATATTGTTTTCTCTAATATGGATGGAATTGAGTTGAATTATAACTGTAGTTGGTGATTGATTTGATGATTGTGCATACTGAATATTGTAAGGGATAGAATAAATGGTGTTACTTGTGTTGCTGAGCTTGCTGGAGTGAATTGATGAGTTATTGTGTGTTTGAATGATGATGAGTGTATATGGAAAATTATGCTTGGCATAGTGTAGAAAAGAAATGGTTTGATGATGCTTAAGTACTTGACATCGTGTGAATTATTAATTCTGGGTTCTTGGGCTGTGTTGGCAATGAAGATAATTTTGAATAACTGGAAAGAGGTTAAACGTGTGATTTTGGAAGGGTTATAAGTTCAAATGTGGTTTTTGATAAGTAAGGTTGTTGAAAATGCTTAAGGCAGAATTTCTGCATACATGACAGTAGAAAGAATCAATTTCTGGGAGCATCCCAGGTCATATACTTGAATGAAACTATTTTTGCATGAAACTTTACTGTGTTTTGAGCATCTCATAAAAAATTCAGAATTTATTGATGATTATTTTGGGAGAAATGAATTTTTGAAGATTGATGGTTTCTGCAGAAAACTCTGTTTCTTTACTGCAGAAGCACCAACTTCCAACTCATTTAACTTTCAATTCTGGTAAGTATTTGAGCTGAAACTAACGGCATTTTCAAGCTTCCTGTGTCCACAATCTTCATTTTAAATTTCATGTCAATATCCTATTTAACCAAGTAGATATGTTGAAAAGAGTATGGATAACTCACTGGATTTTGGAAACCGAATTCTAAAAGGCCTGGCTGTGTTTCTCACTTCATAACTTTTTCATATGACATGATATTAATCTGAAATTTGATTCAATAAAAAGCTAAAAGAGTCTTGTTTGAGGTCGTGAATTTTGAAAGGCATTGGATGAAAAATGGATTTTTAAGGAATTTATCAAACTTACTACTTGCTGCTGTTTTTCTGCATTTTCTTAGGAAACAATAACAGAATTTTAAGAGAGATGGTACAAGTTTTTATTGTGACCAAATTACCTCAACACCAAGTTTCTTGGAATACTAGTTTATTGAGTTTAATTTTGAAAGAATCCTATGATAAGTGAAAGTTAGTTACGAATTGATGAGGTGAAAGTTGAATTGATGGGTTATGTGGGAATTGTGGGTTATGACCGAACTGTTGGCTATTGTAAATTGTGAATTTTCTTACTGATTTGAGAACCTCCTATTTGGTAGTTGTTGAGGAAAGGGGGAGACTTGTTGAGAAAGAGGGAACCCGTAAGGGTGGCTAAGTCTGAGTTTTAGGCGAGGTGCTGCCGAAATTTTATAAAATTTGAGGTTTTATTTGAGAAGTTATTTTAGAAGATTTGGATTTGAAAAATGATTATTTAAGTTTTATTTGATTACTTCTAATGAGAGGTTATGTTTTGAATGGTGTTTAATGAAATTAAAATAAATGATTTTCTTGAGTCTTTTGATAGAGGACTAAACTGAAAAATAGTTTTAAAGTTGGCTTGACTCAAGGTTGCTAAAGCAGAGATTATGAACTGAATTGATGATTGAGATTTTTGCGAACGAATGCTTGAGAAAGTTAAGAAAGGTTTAAGAAAATATGTTAAGGATTCAAAGGGAAAAGAGAATGGGGAACTGATATATGGATTGTTGAGTTTTAGAAAGGAAAATGAAAAGTGATAAAATACGGGAAAACCGCACGAACTGTTAGTTGTTTAACTACGGGGAAATTCCATGAATTGATAATTGGTAAAATTCGGGAAGTATCCACGAACTGAATGATCATTGATCTCGGGAAAAACCTAGAGATTGTTATTTGTTTAATATGCGGGAAAAACCCACGGACTGATAATTATTGATTACGGGAATAACCCATGAATTGTTGTATGTTGATCTCGGGTATAGCGCATGAGCTGAAGATCAATGTTTGCTGTGTATTGATCTCGGGTATAACCCACGAACTGAAGATCGCTATGTTATTGTGTATTGATCTCGGGTATAACCCACGAACTGAAGATCTCTGTTTTGTTTGTGAAATGATCTCGGGGACGCCCACGAACTGAGGATCACTGTTTCTCCTTGTGCGTATATAATGGGGTCGGGCTTCGCGCCGACTGCCAGTAGTCACGGAGGAGTGATATTCTTACCACCGACACATATGCACTAAGGACACAAAGGGAAGCCATATCTGGGACTTGTTCCTAGGTAATGTCGGGCTGTAGGGTGTAAACCGACACGTGAGCTCATGACCTGATTAGGACAGACATGCATCATATTGGTTGTGCATTTGCTTTTGGTTGTGTTTGCTTGTATTACTTCTCTACGATTGTGTTGTTTGTTTTATTGTAATTTGTTTGTCTATTGAATTGAGTTTCTTACTTGTTCTAGTAGTCTGTGAATATATAGAACTGATTAATAACTTTTTGTTGTGACTGAGAATCAATTGTGACTGAGATTCAATTGTGGCTAAAAGATATTTAATATGACAAATTGTGATTGAGATCTATTTTGGGTTTAGAAATTTAAAGAAAGTAATTATTTATCTAAAGTAATATTAAAAAGTACTTCAAAAGATTTGACAAAGATGATTTATTAAGCAAAGTTAATTATTTGCATGTTAATCATTACTTTTACGGCATTCCCATTCCCTACTGAGAACGTGTGGTTTGTTCTCACCCTAAAATCTTCCACCCTTTCAGTGACACAGGTACGAAGATTCAGTTTGAAGCTGCGGGCAATTCTAGAATTTATTTACGAGTTAAGTTTATGACTTGAGATTCTTTCATAGAATTCCCTCGCCCTTACTGCTTAAGGTTTTATTTTATGCAGAGGGATAGGAGTTGTACCTGAATTTTATTTAAATTCTTTTATATAATATTACTATTATTAATAATTATGTGTTTATTATTACTTGGTGATGTTTGCTATATGATTTTGATTAATAAAAACAAAAAAAAAATTTCTGGTATTTTTACTAAAATTGAATCGTGATATCGAACTAAAGGCTTAATAGTAAATAGTTAGTAAGGAAAACAGGTCACTAACGCCTTACTTTTGGTACGATCATGACGTATTGGAAGTTGGGTCGTTACAATATGGTATCAGAGCAGTTCGTTCCTATTAGAGCCTTGGGAATGGACTGACTATGCTTCATTGCATACTTTGAGTGTCTGTCATGCTGTGACTTGTTCTGATAACAAGAGTTTGAGTTTTATGTGCATGACTGTCTAATGATCAACGCTGTTAGTTTACCATTACATTCCTCATGGTATTAGGTCTGGCCAACTTAATACTAATGATTTATGTATATGGGAACACTAATGGGTTATCATAGACGAAATAGAAGAATAAGTAATGCGATTCACGGGGTTTGGGAGCGTTAGAAGTTATAAAGTTAGTTTCGTTTTGACGTGTAATCTTTATTCGTGCCACGCAAACTCGTGCCATCTTTTTCTTCGTTGCTTTCATTGGAATTCTCTAGTTTGAATTTCCTTCTTAGAATGTGATTTACTTGTTTCCCAACCATACTTTGTCATTCTTGTATACCTTTGCTTGCCTATGAATCTGATTGCTTACTTAACTCTTTGAATATTCATCCTTGACATTGCCTATACTTTTGTCCATATATTCTGCTTTCTTTGATTTCAGTTTGAACTTATTTTATTCTAGTAATTTTCGAGGGCGAAAATTTTTCTAAGGTGGGTAGAATGTAACAACCCTAGTTTTTGAAAATCAAATAATTAGTTATTTGTGATTTATTTTAAGAAAATTATTTTGTTAAAGGTAATTAAATAGGGTTTCATGATAATTAGAGTTTAAATTAATTAGAATTTTTATATAATCTTTATTAGATATTTGGTATAATTGAAATTATAATTTTGGGTAATCAAAAAATAAGAAAGAATTGTATAATTTAATTTAAATAAATTCTATTTTGAATGAATTATGTTATTAATTTGAACTCTTAGGAATTAATTTACTAGAAATTATTATATTAATTTTTATAAATACTTTAAGTTTAAGTCAATTAATATTTGTGTACAATTTTTATTATAATTAGTTATTTTATAAATTGAAATTAAAGTTTTGGAGATAGAAAATTAATGAGAAGTTATATTATTTAATTTGAATAATTAATATTGAGTTTAAACTATATTTTATAGAAATATGATTAATATGTTCATTTTATAATGTAAATTAGAAATAATTGATTTTTTTTTTTGGTGACTTAAAAGAAAATAAACAAAAACTAAGAAAGAAAAAAAAACAAGAAACTGCTTAAGAAAGGCAGTCCCGCTGAATACTACTCTCAAACTCCTTCCAAGGCAATGGAAGCTCCACTTGGGGAGAAATAGTCCTCATTGCAGTCTTTGCCATGATGTCTGCTACTGTATTTGCATCTCTCAAGATCAACCGAAGATCAGCACGCCATTTCCAAGACATGATATCTCGGATTTTTAACACCAAAGGATTAATAAACCCAGAGCAATATTGTAAATTATTGACAATAGTAAATGCCTCCACACAGTCTGTCTCACATATAATGTCTCTTTGTCCCGAGTCCCATGCTAAAAGAAAGCCTCTCCAAATAGCAAACAACTCTCCTTGCAAAATGCTACGACTCTCAATTGTTCCCAGACAGCCTCGTTGCCACCTTCCCTTCCAATCTCTGCTAACACAAGCAAAACTAACTCGAGCACCACTGCCAGGATAGCTAGCATCACAATTAATCTTAAAGGTACCCACTGAGGGGGAATCCAAGAGCCACTAATGGTTGAGGGGATAGATAGTCGTTGCAACTCAAAAATATTTCGGAGCTCCTTTTCTAAGGACAAAGCCATACCAATCACCTTGTCTGTGGTCCAATGCTCGTGAGGATGAAAGATCTCATTATTTCTCGAACACCAAATCCACCAGAGACCAGAAAAGAATCTAAAAGGGCGCTGTTTGCTATTATATAAGAACCAACTCATCAAATCCACTGGTTGATCGGAGATCCCTAAAGCTTGCTAAACAAGTTGGCCTTTTGGACAATCCCGAATACAATGTAAAACCGATTCCTGACCTGAGAAACATCGTGGACAGCTATCCATGTGCGAAATGTCCCTCCTAAAACGAAATGCAGCAGTAGGAAGAGCCTCCCGAAGACATAGCCAGGCCAAAATTTTGTGCTTTTCTGGAACATGTTGACGCCAAAGCCAAAGCCAATTACCCCTATCCTCCCAACTAAACATCTTCTTACTGAGCCACAAATAACCACTATGAGCATCATAAACCTTTGAGGCCGCACCAGTCCAACACCAACCGACCTCTGAACCAGCTTGAACATCTGGGTTGTAAGAGTTAACATTGCTCTGCAGAGACTGATTCAGATGAGAATAGATATTCTCAAGGTTCCACTGTCCAGATGACCAAAGGTCCAAGATCCTGAGATCCGAATCAGAAATGTGAACATAATCCATCTCCTGACATAGTCGCCCCTCTCTTCTCCATTTAGAAAACCAAAAGTTCTGTTCCAAATCCCCAATGCACCAACTAAAACCTTCCTTCAGGATATCCCAAGCTCGACATATACTCTTCCAAACATAAGATCCCCTTCCTCGAGACCGACTAAAACAATCAGCCTTAGAAGAATGGTATTTCTCCGTCAACAGTTGAACCCATAGCTTGTCGGGATGATGAAAAAGTTGCCAAACTAGTTTTCCAAGAAGAGCAATATTGGCACAAAAAGGATCTCTAATTCCCAGACCTCCAAACTTCTTAGGAGTGACCAACACTTTCCAGTTAACTAGATTCAGGCCTCTACCATCAGCTTGACCCTTCCATAGAAAGTTTCGCATAATGGATTCTATCTTATTAGTTACCCCTTTAGGGAAGAGAGATACTTGCATGCGATAAGTAGGAATCGCAGTCACTACCGAGTTGAGCAAACAGAGTCTGCCTGCCTTATTAAGCAATCTCCCTTTCCAGCTGGCTAGCCTTCCCCGAATCTTGTCCAAAACATCGTTGAAAGTTGCGCGTGTCACCCGAGAGTGATTAAGGTTCACCCCTAAATACTTGCCCAAGTTCTGGACGAATCTGATAGAGGAGACTCCAGTGAAAATCTCTTTTCTTGTCGCTGAAACATTCCTGGAGCATAGCGCTTTAGATTTTTCCACATTAACCTTCATCCCAGAGGCTCTGCAGAAATTTTCCAAAGCTACCATTACAGTTTGAACTTGTTGTTTTTCAGCTTTACAGAAAAGAAGCAAATCATCGGCAAACATCAAATGAGAAATTCTTGGACCCCCTCTAGAAACCGCAACTGGCTTCCATAAGCCCTTATCAACTTGCTGATTAATAGAACAGGACAATCTCTCCATACACAACACAAACAGATACGGTGATATAGGATCTCCTTGCCTAAGACCCCTGCTCGGAGTAAAGCTATTTAATCTATCCCCATTCCAGAGGATAGACAGTGAGGAAGCAGTGACACAACGCATAATCAGATTGACTGTCAGAGGAGGAAAGCCAAAACTCACCAGGGTTTGTTTCAGAAATCCCCAATCCACTCTATCGTACGCTTTCTCCAAATCAATCTTAAAGGCCAGGGTGCCTTTCTTTGACTTTGTCTTCTTCATAAAATGGAGAACCTCTTGTGCTACAATGATGTTGTCAGGAGTTCCTCTCCCCGGGATAAACCCTCCTTGAAGGGGCCCAATAATCTCTTTGAGATGGGGACGAAGTCTATTGACCAGGACCTTCGTTATAACTTTGTAAACCACATTACAGAGACTAATTAGTCGGAAATCCTTCATGGAAACCGGGTTTTCTACCTTCGGAATAAGAACCACAAGAGTTTCCATCATCCTTGGATCCATATCCAAACCAGAGAACGCATGACGAACCATAGTCCAAACATCAAAACCAACAATCTTCCAGTATTCTTTAAAGAAGAAAGCCTGAAACCCATCAGGGCCCGGCGCCTTAAAAGAATGCATACTGAAAGCAGCCGACTTAACTTCTTCCAGAGTAACTGGCGCTGTGAGGCTACAACAGGCTTCATCATTCAGGGAAGGCAGCGGCACATCACCAAGACAACCTAAGTCTACATCCTCCGACTGGCAGAATAGGCATTTATAGAAGGATTCAGCTTCCTTTCTAAGGACATCCGGGTCCGTTTCCCACACCCCATCTTGAAGAAAGAGACCATGAATCTTATTATGCTTTCTCCGCACAAGAGTCTGGACATGAAAGAACTTGGTATTTCTATCCCCAAATTTTACCCACTGCTCTCTGGATTTTTGAAACCATAGAAGTTCCTCCTGCACAAGCGTGTTATTAAATTCCTCAATCAGCTGTTTTTCTTTTTGCCGCATAGACAAATCTTCCATTACTTCAAGTCGCTTCTGAAGGAAATTAATCTGTCTCTCCAATTTGCATTTCCTAACGAAAATGTTGCCGAACACTTTAGAATTAAACTCCAAAGAGTTCTTCTGCACTTCTAAAAGCTTGCCATGCATCTCTCTGTAGCCAGCCTGCCATGACTGGTTCACAATATTTATGTACCCCGGATGAGTTGCCCAAGCTGCAATAAACCGAAAAGGTCTATTCTTTTTCGGTTAGGGACGACCTGTACAGCGTACTAGGATAGGACAATGATCAGACTGAAGCCTATTTAAAATTTCTGCGTAAGCCTCTGGAAAGAGAGATAGCCAGCAACTATTGATACAAACCCGGTCAAGTTTTTTCGCCACCTCAACACCATTTTTAACCCTTCTGTACCAAGAAAACTGTCTTCCAATAGTCTTCAAGTCAAACAGATTACTATCCCCTAGAGAGGCAGCAAGCCGATCTGCATGACGACTCGAGAAGAGGCAACCCTTAGATTCATGAGAGAATAGTACTTCATTAAAATCACCAAGAACAATCCATGGCCCGCAGAAAGACGAAGACTGAGTAACAAGATAATCCCATAGCAGAACTCTGGTATTAAATTGAGGACTACCATAGATACCACTGCACCTCAAAATCACATTATTTACCTGAACCTCAACTGTAACACACTGATCGAAAGCATCAACCCATTTGCAGTGAACACCCTGTATTGCAGAAAGGAACCAAATACCCCCCTTGTGTCTTGACGCCTCCACTATACCAATAGGGTGATAACCAAGTCTTTCCCAGAACAGTTTCAAGTGTTGAACTTAGCAATATGTTGATAAATAATGTTTCTAAATATTTTTAATAGAGTACATTTGATTTTAAAATTATTCAATCCTTTAATTTTATCAAAATATCTATTCATAGCTATCCTTTATTCTTATATAAAATTCTAATTTCTAACCCTAAATCCCAAAATCCCCAAATTCATTCAGAATCCCTAATTTCCCTAATTTCTAACCCTAACAGATGCAGCCTCACCCTCCCCCTTCAACGTAACAAACACACACGAACTCACCCTCTCTCCCTTAGCTTCACCGTGGCACACACACACTCAGAACACTACACCCACTCAGCCCACACTCCTTCCGTCACACACCCACACACTGTGAACGGAGTTACATCGCGTTCAGCCCGCTGCCACTGTGCCGTCCTTGTCGCAGCCACTCCCGCCAGAACTCATGCCACCGATTTGTCACTCGAGGAGCCGCCGTTTTTGCTCGTCGTTTCCCCCCGGAGTCGTCGCTGTCGAGGGCCAGTAGAGGAAGAGAGAACGACCGCGAGCCAGGTTCACCAGCGAGGAGAGGGGCTGTGTGGCACGTCACTGTTGCGACCCATTTCACGACCATCACGGCGAGGGCTTTGTTGCCGTCGTCCCAACGTCGCCGTTCGTGCCCCTTTGTCGCCATCGCTGTTCCGCCCGGCGTCGCCAGTGTTGAGGTCAGCCACTCCACTACCACCGTCGAGCCTTGTTTGGGGCTGGTGCTTCTCTTGGAGGTTGGGAGGAAAGGAGGCAGAACCGCTGAGTAGAGGGGCCACTGTGGTCTGCCGTCGATCTGCACGCCGCCTCTGCCGTCAGAGACCACCGTTAGAATCGCTGCCGTTTTGGTAAGCTTGCCCTGTTTCTTGTTCCCCCTAGTTCTGCCAATTCAATTTTACTTTGAAGCTTGTCCTTGAAACTGTAACACTCTTGCTCATGCTCTGTTTTCCGAATCTATTTCTCTACCATATTTTGTTTTGATTACAATAGTATATGTTAATGTCTCTGTTTAGTATTATCGTCCTTATCCGGAACCACTGATGTCACCGCTATAGAGATGATTGGGATAGGCGCGATTGTCATTGTTGTTGCTGCCCCAGAAGAAGTGAGGCTGCTGCTGCTGCTGTTTGGCTGAAGCTGAGACCTTTCACCATCACTGAAGCTGCCCAGAATCATCATGGTAGCTGCTAAGAGAGCAGAACGGGTGTTAGAGCTGCTAATGGAGTAGTTGCGTTTAGTGATTTCTGCGAGTTTCGACTTTGAGGTAGGGTATTTAACGTTTTTAATTTAGAATGCCTACCAAGTTCTTGGATAAGTGCAAATGGTTAACAATGGTTAAGAATTTTTTAATTGACATGAATGAGTTGAAATGCATTTGAAATTAGTTAGTTGTTGTGATTATTCTGAGCTGTGATTGAATTTAGATGCTGTTGTGAATAATGATTAATTTAGTATAGTTTATTAAATTAAAATATGCCGAGTTAATTATTGAAAAGCAGTGGTATGGATAACTGATGAATTGAGTTTTGATTATTGCTGTGAATGTAATTAGTTTTGTTGTTATGAGAGACTAATTGATAGAAATAAGCTTGGTTTGAGGTTGTGAAATTTGGAGTAAGTTTGATGATGTTTTAGTGCTTAAATTGGATTATTGAATGCAGGTTAAGGCTGCGAATGTCTTTGGGCTTTGTTGTGAGTGTTTGAAGTTGTAATTGATATTGTTTTCTTTGATATGGATGGAATTGAGTTGAATTATAACTGTAGTTGGTGATTGATTTGATGATTGTGCGTACTGAATGTTGTAAGGGATTGAATAAATGGTGTTACTTGTGTTGCTGAGCTTGCTGGTGTGAATTGATGAGTTATTGTGTGTTTGAATGATGATGAGTGTATATGGAAAATTATGCTTGGCATAGTGTAGAAAAGAAAAGGTTTGCTGATGCTTAAGTACTTGACATCGTGTGAATTATTAACTCTGGGTTCTTGGGCTGTGTTGGCAATGAAGACAATTTTGAATAACTGGAAGGAGGTTAAACGTGTGATTTTGGAAGGGTTATAAGTTCAAATGTGGTTTTTGATAAGTAAGGTTGTTGAAAATGCTTAAGGCAGAATTTCTGCATACATGACAGTAGAAAGAATCAATTTCTGGGAGCATCCCAGGTCATATACTTGAATGAAACTATTTTTGCATGAAACTTTACTGTGTTTTGAGCATCTCTTAAAAAATTCAGAATTTATTGATGAGTATTTTGGGAGAAATGAATTTTTGAAAATTGATGGTTTCTGCAGAAAATTATGTTTCTTTACTGCAGAAGCACCAACTTCCAACTCACTTAACTTTCAATTCTGGTAAGTATTTGAGCTGAAACTAACGGCATTTTCAAACTTCCTGTGTCCACAATCTTCATTTTAAATTTCATGTCAATATCCTATTTAACCAAGTAGATATGTTGAAAAGAGTATGGATAACTCACTGGATTTTGGAAACCGAATTCTAAAAGGCCTGGCTGTGTTTCTCACTTCATAACTTTTTCATATGACATTGTATTAATCTGGAATTTGATTCAATAAAAATCTAAAAGAGTCTTGTTTGAGGTCGTGAATTTTGAAAGGCATTGGGTGAAAACTGGATTTTTAAGGAATTTGTCAAACTTACTACTTGCTGCTGTTTTTCTGCATTTTCTTAGGAAACAATAACAGAATTTTAAGAGAGATGGTACAAGTTTTTATTGTGACCAAATTACCTCAACACCAAGTTTCTTGGAATACTAGTTTATTGAGTTTAATTTTAAAAGAATCCTATGATAAGTGAAAGTTAGTTACGAATTGTTGAGGTGAAAATTGAATTGATGGGTTATGTGGGAATTGTGGGTTATGACCGAACTGTTGGCTATTGTAAATTGTGAATTTTCTTACTGATTTGAGAACCTGTTATTTGGTAGTTGTTGAGGAAAGGGGGAGACTTGTTGAGAAAGAGGGAACCCGTAAGGGTGGCTAAGTCCGAGTTTTAGGGGAGGTACTGCCGAAATTTTATAAAATTTGAGGTTTTATTTGAGAAGTTATTTTAGAAGATTTGGATTTGAAAAATGATTATTTAAGTTTTGTTTGATTACTTCTAATGAGAGATTATGTTTTGGAAGGTGTTTAATGAAATTAAAATAAATGATTTTCTTCAGTCTTTTGATAGAGGACTAAACTGAAAAATAGTTTTAAAGTTGGCTTGACTCAAGGTTGCCAAAGCAGAGATTATGAACTGAATTGATGATTGAGATTTTTGCGAACGAATGCTTGAGAAAGTTAAGAAAGGTTTAAGAAAATATGTTAAGGATTCAAAGGGAAAAGAGAATGAGGAACTGATATATGGATTGTTGAGTTTTAGAAAGGAAAATGAAAAGTGATAAAATACGGGAAAACCCCACGAACTGTTAGTTGTTTAACTACGGGAGAAATCCATGAATTGATAATTGGTAAAATTTGGGAAGTACCCACGAACTGAATGCTCATTGATCTCGGGGAAAACCTATAGATTGTTATTTGTTTTATATGCGGGAAAAACCCACGGACTGATAATTATTGATTACAGGAATAACCCATGAATTGTTGTATGTTGATCTCGGGTATAGCCCATGAACTGAAGATCAATGTTTGCTGTGTATTGATCTCGGGTATAACCCATGAACTGAAGATCGCTATGTTATTGTGTATTGATCTCGAGTATAACCCACGAACTGAAGATCTCTGTTTTGTTTGTGAAATGATCTCGGGGACGCCCACGAACTGAGGATCACTGTTTCCCCTTGTGCGTATATAATGGGGTCGGGCTTCGCGCCGACTGCCAGTAGTCACGAAGGAGTGGTATTCTTACCACCGACACATATGCACTAAGGACACAAAGGGAAGCCATATCTGGGACTTGTTCCTAGGTAATGTCGGGCTCTAGGGTGTAAACCGACACGTGAGCTCATGGCCTGCTTAGGACAGACATGCATCATATTAGTTGTGCATTTGCTTTTGGTTGTGTTTGCTTGTATTACTTCTCTGCGATTGTGTTGTTTGTTTTATTGTGATTTGTTTGTCTGTTGAATTGAGTTTCTTACTTGTGCTAGTAGTCTGTGAATATATAGAACTGATTAATAACTGTTTGTTGTGACTGAGAATCAATTGTGACTGAGATTCAATTATGTGGCTAAAAGATATTTAATACGACAAATTGTGATTGAGATCTGTTTTGGGTTTAGAAATTTAAAGAAAGTAATTATTTATCTAAAGTAATATTAAAAAGTACTTCAAAAGATTTGACTAAGATGATTTATTAAGCAAAGTTAATTATTTGCATGTTAATCATTACTTTTACGGCATTCCCATTCCCTACTGAGAACGTGTGGTTTGTTCTCATCCCAAAATCTTCCACCCTTTCAGTGACACAGGTACGAAGATTCAGTTTGAAGCTGCGGGCAATTCTAGAATTTATTTACGAGTTAAGTTTATGACTTGAGATTCTTTCATAGAATTCCCTCGCCCTTACTGCTTAAGGTTTTATTTTATGCAGAGGGATAGGAGTTGTACCTGAATTTTATTTAAATTCTTTTGTATAATATTACTATTATTAATAATTATGTGTTTATTATTACTTGGTGATGTTTGCTATATGATTTTGATTAATAAAAACAAAAAAAAATTTCTAGTATTTTTACTAAAATTGAATCGCGATATCGAACTAAAGGCTTAATAGTAAATAGTTAATAAGTAAAACAGGTCAGTAACACCTTACTTTTGGTACGATCATGACGTATTGGAAGTTGGATCGTTAAACGTCGCATCTAAAGGAAATCATCCATGGCATACAAAGCAGCATACCATCAAACATCAAACAAACCGCGCAGAAATCATCAAGAAAGATCCAACCTTTTTGAAATCCTTTGGAGTTCACTACGTCAAACTACAAACTGACAGCCGAACAAAAATGGCGATTCATACAAATAAAAAAACCCTCAGAGCACACATTTTTAGCGATAATCAGACACAACAAAAGCAGAGAAAGATGCAAACTTTCCAAAACGAATTCAAGCAAAAGAATAAAACTTTTCAGAATTAGAACAATGCAAACATGAAAAATGGCGTGGAAGGTAAAAGAGAAAGAAGAAGAAAACCAACCTGCAGACAAGAAGGAGACGATTAGAGATTGAAGCAAGCGACACCGGCCAATCACCTCTCGAGTAAAAGAAAAGGGAAGCGCGAAAATGCAAAAACGAAAAAAAAAGGAGAAGTTACAGCGAGCAAGAGAAGAGAAAATTGAAGGAAGCTTTGAAAAATTCAAAAGTGAGATACAAAAGAGGGAAACAAAGGAAATGGCAAGGGAGTTAATGGGTTTTACTCTCGCACATTCCCAAGGAAAGGCAAAACGGACGTTGCAATTAAAAAGGGGGTGAGAAAAACGCTCCGCATTCAAGCCACTCTACAATGAGATCAAGATGCTCGAGCTCGGCTTCCCCAACAAAGGAGACCGAAGTCTAAAAAAGGACACAACTCCAAAAGGAAGACCGTGCTCAACCAGGGCACTGTTCATGCCCTGGGTCGAGCTATACGACCCGAGCTGATTAAAGAAAATTTGACCGACCTCCTCAGGTCTGGAATTTCCCAACCTCTTCTCAAAGAGTTCGGCCAAATCGCTATAGAGAGCCTAGACAGGCCCAAATAAAGGGACACAGCCCAATCTAAAGGCAGCCAAAGCCTAGAAAGATAAGGGCGGTCTCCCAAAAGATAAGATGAATTCACTCAAAGATAAGATAAAATAAGATAATTATCTTATCTCCAAAAAGGTCACTCTACACTACTATAAATACACTGGAGCACCCAGGTATAACTCATACTCTGATTCTACTAAAAACCTGCTTAAAGCCCATGCTAACTTAAGCATCGGAGTCTCTTTCATGTACTACCACCCTCCGGTGACGAAGGATCAACAGCATTTCTAGCTCCACCAGCTCCAACAAGTCAGACATGACTGCTCCGGCCACCACAGCAGATCTCAACCGAGATCGACCTACAGTTTCAGGTAACCCTTGGAACAGTTCTCAAATTGACCACTAAGGGTTCTCAAATCACCAATTCAATGAGACCTAATGACTCAAGGTCACTCAATTCCCTTAGCCTAGGCCAAGAGTAAAGAAAACTACTCAAAAACTAGAGAAAACATTTTATCAAACACCTAGAATGCAATAAAGGTAAATATCATAAAATGTAAGAATTAACAAAACCCATAACTATCATAAGTAAGAAATCAACAATAGGAATGAAGATAAACATAAAAGAAGACATGGAAACATAAAATTGCATTAGAAGAAATCAAGATCCAACAATGGTTCATCAACATAAAAGAGAGAAAAATAAGAAATTAACAAGAGAAGTGACTAAATTAAAATGCTAGAACGAATAAAAGTAATGGAAAACTAAAATGAAACAAGATTAAAATCTAGATCAAAAAAGAAATGGAAATAAAAACCCTAAATCTAGAGAGAGGAGAGAGCATCTCATTCTAGAATTCTACCCTAAAATGTTATGGAAACTACACTATGACTACTTGGTTCATTTCCCCTTCAATCCCAGGTTCAATAGCATCAGAAATGGGTTGGATTGGGCCCAAAATGCTTCAGAAATCGCTGGTCACGTGTTGCCTTTAAGTGAGTCACGCTCATCCTGCGATGCACATGCATGGGCGACGCGTGCGTGTCACCTAACTGCAAAGCAACTATGGCAAATTGTATATCATTTTGAAGCCTCGGATGTTAGCTTTCCAACGCAACTAGAACCACCTTATTTGGACCTTTGTAACTCAAGTTATGATCATTTTAGTGTGAAGAGGTCAGGATTGAAAGCTTAGGAATTCCTTCATTTCTTCATGAGTTCTCCATTTTTACATGCTTTTTCTTCATTCCTTCAATCCAATCTTTGCCTTCTAAACCTGAATTCACTTAACAAATATATCAAGGTATCGAATGGAATTAAAGTGAATTAAATTTATCAATTTTTGGGTCTAAAAAGCATGTTTTCACTCTTAAGCACAATTTAAATAGAATTTACAAAACCATGCTATTTTAGTGAATAAATGTGGAAAAAGTTGATAAAATCTCCTAAAATCAACACAAGATAAACTATAAAATTGGGGTTTATCAGCTACTAGCTCTGATCTGAGGTATGCTAATACTTCTTTCATAGAAGTCAGCAGTGGGATTTGTGTAAGATCCCAGAGTTCTCCTAAACTCTTCATTCCCACTTGGGTTCATAATGAAGGAAGGTAGAAGAAGAGGAAGAAGAAATAGGGATAGGGGAAGAAATAGGAATAGAAGAGATGAATAAGAATTAAAATATTTTTGTTTTTATTTTATTTATTTATTTAGTCTGAAATTAAAATTAATTAATTAAAAAGAATTTAAAATTTAATTATTAAATTTTGAAAATAGAAGAGAGAGAAGAGGAAGATAATTTTTGAAAATCAGAGGGGGAAGAATTAGTTAGGAAGTTTTGAAAAAGAGGAGAGAGAAGATAAATGATTAATTAAGAATGATTTGAATTTAAAATAAGATAAGAGATAAGATAAGATTTGAAATTAAAATTGAAATTTAAAAATTAAATTTTAAAATTTTCAAAATTGAAATTGAAGTTTGAAATTTAAAATTTTAAATTTTGAAATCTTAAATTTTGAATTTTTGAAAAAGTCAACAGGATAGGAAAGAGATTTGAAAAAAAAAGATTTGATTTTTGAAAAGGTTTAATTTTAAAAATTGAAATTTGAAATTTAAATTTAGGAGTTTGAAATTTGAAATAAGATAAGATAAGATTTTGAAAAAGATACGATTTTTTATTTTGAAAAGATTTAATTTTTGAATTTTAAAATTAAGATTAGATAAGATAAAAAATTTTAAAATTAAAATCTGAATTCTTTGTGTAAAATTTTCGAAAAAATAATTAAAAATAAGAAAAGATATTTTTTTATTTTTGAATTAATGAGGAGAGAGACAAACAAGTAAAAGATACAAGACTTAAAATTTTTAGATCTAGTGCACCCAATTTTCGAAAATTTGGAGGAAAAACACAATGGGACACCAAACCTAAAAATTTTAAGATCAAAACACAAATAAAATACAAGAACACATTGAAGACTAACCAGAACGCAAAAAACAAAATTCAAAGACTCAAAGAATTCAAGAACATAAAAAGAACACCAAACTTAAAATTTTAACCCTAAGCCGAAACACAATTTTCGAAAATTAAAAGAAAAGTAATAAGGAAACACCGAACTTAAAGACTTGACACAAGATTTAAACAAAGAAAAATTATTTTTGAAAACTTTTGAAAGAAAGATACCAAAAAATTAAAAATTGCTGTAAAGAATAAAAATAAAGACTCAAAGAAACGAAAATTTATCAAGAACATAAACAAAAAGACTCAAAAACCAAACTTAAAAATTGAAACAAGCTTCAAACAAAAAGACACTAATTTTGAAAGATTTTTAGAAAAAGGACTCAAACAGAAAGCTAAGGATGCTTGAAAATAAACTGCATGCAAAGGTTCTTTGGAAAAGTTTTAAAATTTTTTTGTAATTGAAAAACAGGAACATGTAAGACTCAAACCAAGAACAAGAATTAAACAAAGAAAAGAAAAATATTTTTGAAATTTTTTTTTTAATTTTCAAAAAAAAATAGAGAAGAAGAAAATAGAAATAAAAGACTTAACAAGAACACAAGACTCAAATCAAGAACAACAATTAAAAAAAGAAAAGAAAAATATTTTTGAAAATATTTTTGATTTTTCGAAAATTTGAAGAAGAAAATAAAAATAAAAGACTCAATTAAAATAATGTAAAATAAACTACCTAATCAAGGGAGCAAGACAATCCTTCTATTTATTCAAACTCAGCAATCCCCCGCAACGGTGCCAAAAATTTGGTAGCACAAAACCCACACCTTTTCGTACTCTTGTACCAGCAAGTGCACTGGGTCGTCCAAGTAATACCTGATTGAGTCAGTGTTGATGACAAGTCATCTTAGCCTAGTTTCACTAGCCTTTTTCTTTGTTTTTATTAGGTTTTATACACTTTCTTGCAGTCTAAGTAAGTAATTTAGAATGGAAATGCATGACTTCTTTGAATCAAACAACCACCATTTAATTGATGCTAAATCATGAGGTTTAGGCTAAATTTCATTGATTTTTTATGATTTATAAACCTTGTGAATTTGGTGATACTTTGATTGGTTGTTTTGATTAATTGTAGGTGAAGAAAAGAAGAAAAGAAGAAAGCGTGGCCTAAGAAGCGTGGCCAAGGAAGGAAGAAGTGTGGCTCAACAATGAAGGAAAACCATGAAGCTCACTCCAAGAGCACCATGCTCACCAAGGGAGCGCTACATTTTCTCTCAAGGAACCAAGGCACAATGCTCTGCTCACTTTGTGAGCTGAGCACAATATGAGGCCAAGAAACAAGGAAAGGAAAGATCAAGCTCAGCTCACCAAGTGAGCATTATTGGGCACTCATCCAAACAAATTCAAGGAAATTGTTTGCCAAGTGCCTCCTCCAAGATTCGAACCAAGGACCAAAGGGGAGTGGGGGAGCGCTACTCACAAGGAAAACAAGCCAAAAATTGGCCAAATGCATCTCCCAAGGTTCGAACTCAACACCTTGAGGAAGTAAGGAGCAAGGAGCTACAAGGAAACCAAGAAAATACCACCAGCGCATGCTTCCCTCAAGTTTCGAACCAAGGACCTCCCTTGGAAGCACCAATGCTCAGCTCACTTGGAGAGCAAAGCGCTACTCATGGTACACCACACACATGCTTGACACGGTCCAGGAAGCAAGACACGCAACATTTGACAAGGCAAGGAGCACAAGGCACGCACAAGACATGCACCAAGGCACCAATGCTCAACTCACTTTGTGAGCTGAGCATTCCCCTGATGCCTTCTCCCAGCAAGGTACGCAACAAGGATCCTCACACTAAGCCTCAATGCTCAGCTCCCCACTTGAGCTGAGCATCCCCCTGGAAGCAATTTCCCCATGGGCTGAAAATTGAATTAAAAATCCAACTTAATTCATTTCTTCACCAAATCAAAAGCCCATCCAAATTCCAAAATCCAAGAATAGAAAGTGTATAAATAGGAGTTAGTTTGATGTAATTAGAACCTTTTGACACCTCTAGACTTTACTTTGAATTTTTCCTTTTAATTTTCATTTTCATTTGGAGCTTTTACTTTTGAATTTATATCTTAGAGAATTGGGAAGGAGAATTGATCTCTCTTCTTCCTTGTTCTTGCTTGAGCACTCTTTACTTTTCTTGCTTTGGATCTTGGGTGAAGAATTGAAGAACTTCTGTTTTAATCTCACCTTGAGATCTCTTGTTTAATTCTTCTGCATAATTGAATTTTAATTACTGTCTATTGCATCCTCTTCTACTCTCTGCAATCTTCTTCTGCAATTTACTTTTCTTTATTTCTTTTGCAATTAATCTTGTTGGATCAAGGAAGGATTTGAAATCTAGACTTGTTTTCTAGTCTCTTCCACTCCTGAGATCTTCAACCACTTTTAAATTTGCTGCAAATTAAGCACAAGTCATTTTCTGTTTTCATTCTTCAAGCATTTTTATCTTTCTATTTGAGATCTATTACACTTCAACACATCTTTAGTTCTTCTGCTTGTTGCAATTTACTTCAGTCTTGTTTAAATTCTACAATTCCAACTCCCAATTCCTTTTATAATTCAAGTCATTTACATTTCTTGCACTTTAAGATTCAGCCATTTACATTTCTTGCAATCTAAGTTTCTGCAATTTACATTACTTGTTCTTTAAGATTCAACTTATTTACTTTCTTTGCTCTTTAATTTCCTGAAATTTAGCCCTCTCCCTTTACATTTCAAGCGATTTAGTTTCTGTCAATTATAAACAACTCAACCAATACTTGATTCGCTTGACTAAATCAACCACTAAACCAAAATTGCTCAATCCTTCAATCCCTGTGGGATCGACCTCACTCATGTGAGTTATTATTACTTGATGCGACTCGGTACACTTGCCGGTGAGTTTCATGTTGGATCGTTTTCCACACATCATGTTTTTGGCGCCGTTGCCGGAGATTGAATTAGATTGACAATGATTAAGTAAGGTGGTGGTCTAGATCAAGCACTTTTTATTTTCTGTTTCTTTAACCTTTAACTAACACACTAACTCTTTGAATTTTTGCTTAAGCCAATTAACATTTCACTTCTGCAATAGATTGAAGTGTTATTGCCTCTCTGGTGTTGTGTGATTCTTATACTTTGGTTGTATGTCAGGTACAAGGAGAGTTATACCCACTTTTTGTGAACAAGACGAAAGAACCCTCAGGAGATTAAGAAGAGCCGAAAGAGGGAAAAGCATTGTTGGAGAAGAGGATTCAGAAGAAGAATTCCAAGATATGGAGGAACATTTAACAAATCCACCAAATCAACCAGAAGGAGCAGCCAATAACAACAATAATCCACCACAAAGAAGAGTTTTGGCTTCCTACACATGTGCAGATCCTAGACATTGTGAGAGTAGCATTCTCACCCCAAATGTTAATGCAAATAACTTTGAACTAAAGCCACAACTCATCACCTTGGTTCAAAATAATTGTTCTTATGGAGGAGGACCACTTGAAGATCCTAACCAACACTTGTCCACCTTCTTGAGGATTTGTGACACTGTCAAAACCAATGGTGTGCACCCTGACAGTTACAAGCTACTGCTATTTCCATTTTCTCTCAGAGACAAAGCCACTCAATGGTTGGAATCCTTCCCAAGAGACAGCATCAACAACTGGGATGATCTGGTAACGAAGTTCCTTGCCAAGTTTTACCCACCTCAAAGAGTTATTAGATTGAAGATTGAAGTGCAAACATTCACACAAATGGATGCTGAACCCTTGTATGAGGCATGGGAACGATACAAAGCTCTAATTAGGAAGTGTCCACCTGGAATATTCAGTGAGTGGGACAGATTGCAGAATTTCTATGAAGGCTTGACACTGAAATCTCAAGAGGCTTTGGATTATTCTGCAGGAGGCTCTTTGCAACTCATGAAAACTGCAGAGGAAGCCCAAAATCTTATTGATATGGTGGCCAACAACCAGTATTTCTTTGCTCACCAAAGGCAACGCCAACCATCACAAAGGAAAGGAGTGATGGAGTTGGAAGGAGTGGACTCAATCTTGGCTCAAAACAAGATGATGCAGCAGCAAATTCAACAAAAATTTGAGCAAATGGCCAAGAGGATTGATAGCCTCCAAGTTGCAGCAGTTAACACAAGCCAACCATCAACCACATGGGGGAAAAATGAAGAAACTCAAGAGGAGCAACAGCAAGAACAAGTCCAGTACATGCACAACCAAAATTCTGGGCCAAATGAAGTCTATGGTGATACGTACAACCCTTCATGGAAGAACCATCCCAACCTCAGATGGGGAGACAACCACAATCAAACTCAATAGCCATGGCAGAGAAACTCAAACCAAAACAATTGAAAAAACACAAACCAAAACAACCAACAGAACAATAGCCAAGCCACATACAGAAAACCACAAAACACCTACCCCAATTCTAACCATCATCCATCCAATAACCAAGCCTCAAATCAAAACACTTACCCTCAACCCTCAACACCCCACAATCAACCAATCTCACAAGACTCTCAGAGGATTAACAACTTGGAGCTCTTAATGGAAAGGATGATGAAGCACCAAGAGATGACATTAAGGAACCAGGAAGCCTCCATGAAAAATATGGAAAGGCAAATTGGAAAACTCTCTAAGCAAATTACCATTGAAAGGCCATCAAGCTCACTACCAAGTGACACCATTCCTAATCCAAAAGAAGAGTGCAAGGCAATACAACTAAGGAGTGGAAAGATCCTGGTGAAAAATGAAGAAGCAACCAAGAAACCAAAGGAAAGTGACAAGAAACAAGCTGAGGAAGAGAAAGCCAATGATAAAGAGGTAACAACAGGCAAGCAAACCTCAGAGGAGCTCAAAGAAAGGGAATTAAGGAAAGAGAAGGAAGCAATGAGAGAGCCAACCAAGGAACAAAGGCAGGGAGTGAACTTTACACCACCTTTGCCATATCCTCAAAGGTTCAACAAGGAGACTAAGGACCAACACTTCCCAAAATTTCTTGAAGTCTTCAAGAAGTTTGAGATAAATATTCCCTTAGTTGAGGCACTGGAGCAAATGCCCCTGTATGCAAAGTTCTTAAAAGAACTCATCAACAAGAAGAGGAGTTGGCAAGAGAAGGAAACTATACTTTTCACTGAAGAATGTAGTGCTGTGATTCAAGGAGTTATCCCACCAAAGCTCAAAGATCCAGGGAGCTTTGTAGTTTCATGTACCATAGGCAGAATGACCCTAGACAAAGCTCTCTGTGACCTTGGTGCTAGCATCAATCTGATGTCGTTATCAATGATGAAAAAGCTTGCCATAGAGGAACTCAAACCTACCAGGATGTCTTTGGTGATGGCTGACAGATCAATCAAGACACCCAATGGCATTGTGGAAAACCTGTTAGTGAAGGTTGGGGAGTTTATCTTTCCAGCAGACTTCATAATTCTGGATACAGAGGAAGAAGGAAACAACTCAATCATCTTGGGAAGGCCATTTTTAGCCACAGCCAGAGCCATTATTGATGTAGAGAAGGGAGAAATGATTTTTAGAGTACATAATGAGCGAATGGTAATCAATGTCTTCAAATCAATGCAACACCCTCCTGAACAACAAAATTACATGAAGGTGGACATGATAGAAAGTCTGGTGGAGGAAATGTTAGAAACCATTTGTCATGAGCAACAGGAAGAAGAAGTGGTAGAAATCTCTAGTGAAGACAAGGAGAAAGAGAAGCCAAAACAGGAATTGAAACCTCTTTCCCCTCACCTCAAATATGTGTTCCTGGGAGAAGAAGAGACCCTACCAGTGATCATTAACTCCTCCTTGAATATGGAAGAAGAAACAAAGCTGATTGAAGTGTTGAAAGCTCACAAAGCAGCCTTGGGTTGGACAATTGATGATATCAAAGGTATTAGCCCAGCCATTTGTATGCATAAAATTTTGCTAGAAGAAGAATCAAAGCCTGTGGTTCAGCCCCAAAGAAGGCTTAACCCAGCCATGAAGGAGGTAGTTCAAAAAGAAGTCATGAAGTTGTGGAATGCTGGAATAATTTTCCCAATCTCTGACAGCTCATGGGTGAGCCCGGTTCAAGTTGTACCAACAAAGGGAGGAATGACGGTCATCACCAATGAGAAGAATGAGTTGATCCCTACTAGGACAGTGACTGGGTGGAGGATGTGCATAGACTATAGAAGATTGAATGATGCCACAAGGAAAGACCATTTCCCTCTCCCATTCATTGATCAGATGCTGGAAAGATTAGCAGGCCATGCCTATTATTATTTCTTAGATGGGTATTCTGGTTACAATCAAATCGTGGTGGACCCTAAAGATCAAGAGAAAACTACCTTCACACGTCCATTTGGAGTTTTTGCATATAGGAGGATGCCATTTGGGCTGTGCAACACCCCAGCCACATTTCAGAGGTGTATGCTTTCCATTTTCTCGGATATGGTTGAAAAATTTTTAGAAGTCTTCATGGATGATTTTTCTGTCTTTGGCAATTCATTTAACACCTGTTTGCATCATTTAACTCTTGTTTTGAAAAGATGCCAAGAAACTAACTTAGTCTTAAACTGGGAAAAATGCCATTTCATGGTTCCTGAAGGGATAGTTCTTGGGCATAAAGTGTCATGGAGAGGTATAGAAGTTGATAAAGCTAAAATAGAAATTATTTAAAAACTTCCTATACCCGTTAATGTGAAAGCAGTAAGGAGTTTTCTTGGGCATGCTGGTTTCTACAGAAGGTTCATCAAAGATTTCTCAAAATAGCAAAGCCATTGAGCAATTTGCTAGTGATTGACAACCCTTTCATCTTTGATGGCAACTGTAAGCATGCCTTTGAAACCTTAAAGAGAAAACTCATCACAGCACCAATCATCACACCCCCTGATTGGAACTTGCCTTTTGAACTTATGTACCTTGCCATTGGTGCTGTGCTGGGACAAAAGAAAGATAGATTGCATCATGTCATATATTATGCCAGCAAAGTGTTAAATGAAACACAGAAAAATTATATTACCACAGAGAAAGAACTTTTGGCAATTGTTTATGCATTTGATAAGTTTAGGCAATACTTGATTGGCTCAAAAGTTATAGTATACACTAATCATGCTGCTCTCAAGTATTTAATGTCTAAATAGGATTCAAAGCCAAGGCTTATTAGGTGGCTACTGCTACTTCAAGAGTTTGATATTGAAGTAAGAGATAGAAAGGGAAGTGAAAATCAAGTAGCAGATTATTTATCAAGAGTACCACAAGAAGCCTGTTAAGATAGACCACAACAAGTAAATGAGAACTTCCCTGATGAACACCTGTTCCAAGTTCAACAAACACCCTGGTTTGCTGACATAGAAAATTACAAAGTGGGAAGGAAGATACCTCAAGAATGTTCTAAGCAACAACTGAAGAAGCTGCTCAATAAAGCGAGGAAGTTCTTGTGGGATGAACCCTTTTTGTTCAAGAGGTGCTCTGATGGAATGATTAGGAGGTGTGTCTATGAAAATGAAATGAGGGACATATTGTGGCATTGTCATGGTTCAGCATACGATGGACACTTTGGACCAGAGAGAACAGCTGCAAAGGTATTACAAAGCAGTTTCTATTGGCCAACTATCTTCAAGGATGCCAGAGAGTTTGTTCACCAATGCAATGAATGCCAAAGAGCTGGAGGATTGACAAAAAGGAATGAGATGCCTCAGAATTTCATCTTGGAAGTTGAGCTATTTGACTTATGGGGCATTGATTTCATGGGACCTTTTCCCCCTTCTTATTCTTTCAGATACATCTTGGTAGCAGTAGAGTATGTCTCAAAATGGGTGGAAGCCATAGCCACAACCACTTGTAATGCACAAATTGTCCTTCAATTCCTTAAGAAGCATATCTTCACTAGATATGGAGTGCCCAAGGGTCTTGTCAGCAATGGTGGTGGTCACTTCTGCAATAAACAAATGGAGAAACTCCTCCACAAATATGGAGTAATCCATAAAGTAGTCACACCATACCATCCTCAAACTAATGGCCAGGCTGAATTAGCAAACAGAGAGTTGAAGAGAATTTTAGAAAAAACAGTGGAAAGCACAAGGAAAGATTGGGCCAGGAAGTTAGAAGATGCACTCTGGGCATACAGGACAGCTTTCAAAACTTCCATTGGAAAGTCCCCATTTCAGCTATTATATGGAAAATCTTGTCACCTCCCTGTGGAGCTTGAACATAAAGCTTTTTGGGCCGTTAAACTCCTCAACCTTGATTCTCAAGCAGCAGAAGAAAAGAGGCTGCTACAACTAAATGAGTTGGATGAGTTTAGACTAGAAGCTTATGAGAATGCTAAGATATACAAGGAGAGAGCTAAGAGGTGGCATGACAAGAAGATCTCAAAGAAAGAATTCAAGCCAGGACAGCAAGTGCTCCTGTATAACTCAAGGCTCAAGATCTTCCCTGGCAAGCTCAAGTCCAAATGGACAGGTCCGTATCTAGTAACAAAAGTTTTTCCTTATGGAAGTCTTGAGCTGCTAGATGAAGCTACACAGAGCCACTTCACAGCAAATGGGCATAGAGCAAAGCCTTATTTAGGAGGACAATGGGACAAGGAAAAGGAAGTTCAGTATCTAAACTGAACAAACACAGAGGATGTCAAGCTAGTGACAATAAAAGAGCGCTTGTTGGGAGGCAACCCAACCTGAGGTAGTTTTCTTTTTCATAACTATTTCAATAAAAAGGTTAATTAGCTTTATCTATATTGCAAAAGGCTAAGTTTGGTGTTGCACACCAAAACAATATAAGGGAGAATGAAGGATTCTAAGTTTGGTGTTCCACCAAAAATCCCATCATAAAACATATTCTCACCTCCTGCATAATGCTAGCTTTGAGCATTTAGATAAACTAGTTAACTATTTTGCTGTTTCCAAGTCATTAGTTTATTTCTTTTAAAAAAGAAAAAGAGTTCACATATAATTTGTTGCATGAGAAATATTGGCAAAGAACTAAGTTTGGTGTTCACACACCAAGTTAAGTTCGAGAGACCACACATAAGCTTTGCAAATTTACCAATACCTAAAAGGGTTGAACAGCAAGCAACATTTGAGGAGCAGGCAGAAAAATAGCCGACAAATTAAAAGAACACCTGAATTACAACTCAAAAGGAGAAAATAGAAGGAAGAATGGAAAATTACAACTCAACAGGTTGTATCTATTCTTGATCCTTGTTGTTATGTAATGATTTAATTCAGAGAGTCCTTTATGTCTGGCTGAAATGATTATTTAGTTGCAAGTGGAAGTACATGTTGAAGAAAGCCATCTGCATAATAAATGTCATCACTCATTAACTTGAATACTTTGTTTTGTTCCCCCTTGCTGTTTGAATAAAAGAGAGATATTTGGTTTAGAAAAGTAATTGTTCAATGTTGCAAAAGTTAGAATAAAAGTTAGTGGTGGTATATGTGTTTGATTTAATTGATAGCTCATAGAATAACTGCTGCAAAATGACTTGTTACTTGAAGCCTAAGCTAGTTTGCTGCTATTATTTCTCAATTATTGAAGGTCCCTCGAAAATAAACCAAAACAGAAAGAAAAAGAAGAAGAAAAGCCAAAAGTTGGCAAAGAAACAAACAATAAGGCTAGACACCAATGGCTTGGACTCTAGGACATATGCCTGTGGTGTTTATGTACTAGGATATACTTGGACAAGTAAGTTCTAAGGAGTATCTCAAAACTTGGCAACTTAGATCAACTGATTTGGGATTGCCAACTGAAAGTCCACAATAAAGAGCAACCTAGCTACAAAATATTTAGTGATCCAAAGAGATGCTGGGCATCAATGATCCTAGGAAGAAAAAGGTGAGCCATGTGTCTGTGGTGAAGAAATGTTGAGTGAAATTAAGCCAAAGGCCACTGCAACATTTACCACCAAGCCTTCAATAAGTAATAAGCTCTTTATGCAAAAGAATAAAAGGAAAAACTAACAAGGGAAATGAGCAAAAAGTGAGGAGTTATAGCAGCAACCTTGGTGAACCCTTAAAGAAACATTGTTTGTTTTGACAGCAAGCAATAAATGAGCTACTTTTGATCTGCACAAAATCCCATAGACCAAATTCAACTATCTGCTAAATAAGAACATATAGCCTTATCTATTTCATTCTATCTTCTCTTATGTTTGATGCTTGCTTGGGGACAAGCAAGTTTTAAGTTTGGTGTTGTGATGACAAGTAATCTTAGCCTAGTTTCACTAGCCTTTTTCTTTGTTTTTATTAGGTTTTATACACTTTCTTGCAATCTAAGTAAGTAATTTGGAATGGAAATGCATGACTTCTTTGAATCAAACAACCACCATTTAATTGATGCTAAATCATGAGGTTTAGGCTAAATTTCATTGATTTTTTATGATTTATAAACCTTGTGAATTTGGTGATACTTTGATTGGTTATTTTGATTAATTGTAGGTGAAGAAAAGAAGAAAAGAAGAAAGCATGGCCTAAGAAGCGTGGCCAAGGAAGGAAGAAGTGTGGCTCAACAATGAAGGAAAACCATGAAGCTCACTCCAAGAGCACCATGCTCACCAAGGGAGTGCTACATTTTCTCTCAAGGAACCAAGGCACAATTCTCTGCTCACTTTGTGAGCTGAGCACAATATGAGGCCAAGAAACAAGGAAAGGAAAGACCAAGCTCAGCTCACCAAGTGAGCATTATCGGGAACTTATCCAAACAAATTCAAGGAAATTGTTTGCCAAGTGCCTCCTCTAAGATTCGAACCAAGGACCAAAGGAGAGTGGGGGAGTGCTACTCACAAGGAAAACAAGCCAAAAATTGGCCAAATGCATCCCCCAAGGTTCGAACTCAACACCTTGAGGAAGTAAGGAGCAAGGAGCTACAAGGAAACCAAGAAAATACCACCAGCGCATGCTTCCCTCAAGTTTCGAACCAAGGACCTCCCTTGGAAGCACCAATGCTCAGCTCACTTGGAGAGCTGAACGCTACTCATGGTACACCACACACATGCTTGACACGGTCCAGGAAGCAAGACACGCAACATTTGACAAGGCAAGGAGCACAAGGCACGCACAAGACATGCACCAAGGCACCAATGCTCAGCTCACTTTGTAAGCTAAGCATTCCCCTGACGCCTTCTCCCAGCAAGGCACGCAACAAGGATCCTCACACTAAGCCTCAATGCTCAGCTCCCCACTTGAGTTGAGCATCCCCCTGGAAGCAATTTCTCCATGGGCTGAAAATTGAATTAAAAATCCAACTTAATTCATTTCTTCACCAAATCAAAAGCCCATCCAAATTCCAAAATCCAAGAATAGAAAGTGTATAAATAGGAGTTAGTTTGATGTAATTAGAACCTTTTGACACCTCTAGACTTTACTTTGAATTTTTCCTTTTAATTTTCATTTTCATTTGTAGCTTTTACTTTTAAATTTAGATCTTAGAGAATTGAGAAGGAGAATTGATCTCTCTTCTTCCTTGTTCTTGCTTTAGCACTCTTTACTTTTCTTGTTTTGGATCTTGGGTGAAGAATTGAAGAACTTCTATTTTAATCTCACCTTGAGATCTCTTGTTTAATTCTTCTGCATAATTAAATTTCAATTACTGTCTATTGCATCCTCTTCTACTCTCTGCAATCTTCTTCTACAATTTACTTTTCTTTATTTCTTTTGCAATTAATCTTGTTGGATCAAGGAAGGATTTGAGATCTAGACTTGTTTTCTAGTCTCTTCCACTCCTGAGATCTTCAACCTCTTTTAAATTTGCTGCAAATTAAGCACAAGTCATTTTATGTTTTCATTCTTCAAGCATTTTTATCTTTCTGTTTGAGATCTATTACACTTCAACACATCTTTAGTTCTTCTGCTTGTTGCAATTTACTTCTGTCTTGTTTAAATTCTGCAATTCCAACTCCCAATTCCTTTTATAATTCAAGTCATTTACATTTCTTGCACTTTAAGATTCAGCCATTTACATTTCTTGCAAACTAAGTTTCTGCAATTTACATTACTTGTTCTTTAAGATTCAGCTTATTTACTTTCTTTGCTCTTTAATTTCCTGAAATTTACCCCTCTCCCTTTACATTTCAAGCAATTTAGTTTCTTTCAATTATAAACAACTCAACCAATACTTGATTCGCTTGACTAAATCAACCACTAAACTAAAATTGCTCAATCCTTCAATCCCTGTGGGATCGACCTCACTCATGTGAGTTATTATTACTTGATGCGACCCGGTACACTTGCCGGTGAGTTTCGTGTTGGATCGTTTTCCACACATCAAGTGTCGATCCCACGAGGATTGTAGTTTGAAGCAAGCTTTGGTTATCTTGCAGGTCTTAGTCAGGTGGAATCAGAAGGTTGTTGGATAAACTTTGAATGATTATATGTCATATATAGAGTTGTAAGAGTAATGTGTGAAAGGGGTAAAACCAATTAGATTAAATCAATGAGAGGAATAGAGTTAAGGATTGGAGTTGCTTTGCCTTGCTGAAATAACTCTTTACTGTCTTCTTTGCTTGTGAATGATCTTCTTCTATGGCAGGCTGTATGTGATCAAAGCCATTGTCCATGGTCATTGATCTCCTCTGCTACAGAGGGTGAAGCTCTAGCAGTGCATTCTCTTGGCAATCCTACCCAAAATGCCACAGACAAGGTCGAAACTTCCAGATCAGAGAATGCTGCTTCTATAAATTCTAGCCTATACCACGGAGACCCTAATCTCCCTAGAAATTGGCTGAACTGGTGTCTCGAGAAGTCCCCAACGAAGTCGTGGATTAACCGTATGAGAGATGTATAAATATAGCCGTTGGCTCGTGCTTTCCGGCCACGTATTCACACGAACCCAAATAGACGCGGGTGTTTGTCAGGCACGTTCATCTTAATGTGATGAACAGATCTAATTTGTCAGATCATCCTATTCACCACGATGAAGATCGGATATACATCTTAGAAGTAAATCAAACACGGATCGAAGAAGAAATAGCAATACTTTTATTAATTCATAGGACTCAGTAGGGCTCCTCCCCTCAACCTAGGAGGTTTAGAAACTCATACTGAAAGTAAAAATATAAAGGAAAAACGAAAATAGGGCTGAATGATGTGCGTGATGTCTGTAGATTAAGTAAAATACACTTTAAATACTAAACAGATGACTAATAAGGGTAAAAGAGTCTTTTTAGTGCTAAAATCCACTTATGGGGCCCACTTGATGAGTATTTGGGCTGAGCTTTGATGAGATCCACATGCTATGAGGTCTCTTGGGTGTGGAACACCAGCTAGGTGGTCCTCATTGGACGCTAGTTTCTACTTTTGGGCGCTGGATGCCTGGAAGGGGGCAGGAAGCTGGCGTTGGACGCCAGTTTTGGGCGTTCTAATCCAAAGAAAAGTATGGACTGTTATATATTGCTAGAAAGCTCTGGAAGTCATCTTTTTATAGCTCTTAAGAGTGCTCCATTAGAACTTTCGTAGCTCTAGAAAATCTCTTCTGAATGCAGGGAGGTCAAATCCGGACAACATCTACAGTGCTTTCTCTGTCTTTGAATTAGACTTCTGCTCTAGCTCCTCAATTTCTGCCAGAAAATACCTGAAATTATACAAAAGCATAAAAACTCATATTAGAATCCAAAACTATGAATTCAACACTAAAATCTATAAAAACTTAATAAAAACTAAACAAAAACTACTAAAAACTATATGAAAATGATGTCAACAAGCGTATAAAATATCCGCTCATCACCTGCTCCCATAGAAGTCAGGAGTGGGTCTGTATAAGACCCCAAGGTTCTTCTTGGTTGTGCCTCTCCCTCTAGATCCATAGTGCACTCTTTCGGACCTTGCATATTGATAAACCCCAATTTTGTGGTTTATATTGTGTAGAATTTAGGAGGGGTTTTGTGAATATTTTCCACACTTATTCATAAAAATTGCATGGTTTTGTGTTCTCTTCCTAATTTTGCTTCATGATGGAAAACATGCTTCTTTTGCCTTAAAAATGCCATATTTTGATCCTCTTCTATTATCATTCGATGCCGTGATATGTTTGTTGAGTGATTTCAGAGTTTGTAGGGCAAGAATGACCCAGAAGAGAGAGGAGAAGCATGCACAAGTGGAAGGAACATGAAAAATTGAGCTTTGGAGAATCGGCTGCAATGTGCACGCGTAGCCCACGCGCATGCGTGGGTGCAAGGAGCTAGGCATGGCGCGCTAGAGTGATGCATTCGCGTGGATTTGCAAATTCCCCATTGACGCGTATGCACGCTTGATGCGTACGCGTGAATCGCGAAACTCAGGCGACACGTACGTGTGACCCACCCGTACGCGTGACGAGCAGCACGTGACCTCATTAATGAAATCGTGGCTGGCGATTTATGAGGAGCTCCAGGCCCAAATTCAGCTGGATTCTGCATGGAAAAGACTCAGGAACTCTAGAGGGAGAGGGGGAGATCATTCATTGTAGACTGGACACATATTTTGGCTTGTTTTGGTTCTTATGTTCTAGAGAGAGGAACTCTCACTCTCCTCTAGTTCTAGTTTGATTTGATCTTCCCTAGTTGAATTCTGAATTGGTTTTTGTTAATTCTAGTTTTAGTTGTTCAATTTGAATTCTCTAGCATACTTTTGTTTAGATCTTGTGTTTGAATTGTGGATGTTCTTGTTAGTTCTCATTTTCTTCTGACTTTATGAATTTTGTAGATCTTGAATTCTCACTAGTACATTGATGTTTTCCATGATTAATAGTGTTGTTTGGATTATTTTCCATTGATAATTGTTAGTGGGTACTTGTAGTTTTCAATTAATTTGCAATTTAAATATGTTTTTTTGCTAGTGCATACTATGTGTTTGATGAAATGTTTCCTTTGATTATGGAGTAGTTTTCTTAACTCTTGGTCTAGGCTAAGGGAATTGGGTAAACTTGAGTTATTGGGTATAATTGAATTGGTGATTTGAGAACCCTTAGTGGTCAATTTGATAATCATTGACACTAGCTTACTACTAAGTCAATTAGTAGCTAGGTTAGGATTTATGGATTGATGTTGACTAAGACATTTGACATACTTCAAGTATAGAGGTAAACTTAATGAGCTTGGTTCCTCACAATTGTCAAGATATGGTTATTAGACTAGGATGATGACCCCAATTTCTATGCCTAGCCAAGAGTTCCTTTTATTATTCATATTTGAAACCCAAAAAATACCAATTGTTAGTTCTTGTTATAGCTAGTTTAGTTGGTTACTTAGCTTTAAAATAGAAGTAGTTTATATGCTTTCTTGCTAGATTGAAATTGCTTACACTTTGCCTTAGTTACTTGATTTAATTTCTTACATTTTAAGATTCCTTGCATGTTAAGTTTAGTAGTTTAAATTCTTGCTCATGACTCCCAACCCCTGGAATTCTAACCAATATTGATGCACATGTTTGTCCATTTCTTGTGAGACGACCCGAGGTTTGAATACTTCGGTTACTTTTATTGGGGTTGAACTTTGTGACAACCAATCTTTAAAATTTGATTGAGGATTATTTTTCGGTTGAGAGCTATACTTGCAACGTGAATATTTTGTGAAATTCTTTACCGACGATAGTCCTACTATCAAATACACAGACAAGAGACAAAGAAAAGTGGGAGTTTCTATGTCAGAGTATAGAGATCTCCGAGTGAGACACCAAAAAGAAGAAAAGAGACCAGAATTAATTTTTCTTTCGAAAATTAAATAAATAAATAAAATAAAAATGGAAAACTAATTTGAAAATAAAGAAAATAATAAGTTAAAAATTTTAAAAAAATAATAAAAGGAAAGATTAAGAAAGATATGAACAACCAATTAACTAACAAGATTTAAAATTAAAGAGAAAATTTTCGAAAAGTGGAAAGAAAAAGTCAAATAAAGATTTGGAAATTCAATTTTAAAAAAAAGTAAAGATATAAAATTAAAAAAGTTTTTAAATTTAAAAAGAAGATAAGATAAGTAAGTTTTAAAATTTAAGAAGATAGATAAGATAAAAATTTTAAAAATATTAAGAAAGATATGAAGAAGAAAAAAATTAAAGGTTTGAAAAAGATTTGAAAGATAAGATAAGATTTTATTTTAAAAATTTAAAGTTGGAAAGAGAAAGTCAAACAAAGAAAGATAAGATTTGAAAGATCTGATTTTAAAATTTGAAGATTGAATTTTGAAAATTTTAAATTTTGAAATTTGAAAAAAGAATTTTGAATTTGAATTAAGGTAAGATAAGATCTTAAAATTTGAATTTAAAATTTGAATTTAAAACAAGATAAGATAAAATTTTGAATGTAAAGAGAAAGATAAGACAAAGATTTGAAATGATAACAAGAAAGTTTAAAATTTGAATTTTTGAATTTTTGAAATTTGAAAAATTAAAAAGACAAACATTAAAAGACACCAAACTTAAAATTTTTTTGAAATCTAAGGACAAGATTTTCGAAATTTTTGGCGGACAAACACAAAAAGACATCAAACTTAAAAATTTTAAGATCAAACAAAGAAAAATAGCAAGAGCAATTTGAATACCAAGAAGAACACCAAGAAAAATTTTCGAAAAATTAAAGAATAGAAAAACCAAGAAAAACCAAAAACACACCAAACTTTAAATTTTTAAGATCAAAGACTCAAAATTTTTGAAAATTAGTAGAAAAACACAAAGTGACACTAAACTTAAATTTTTTGAAATCAAACAAGGAAAATAACCAAGAATAATTCGAATATCAAAAAGGGAAACAGGAAAAAATTTGAAAATTTAAAGAAAAAGAAAAAAACAGACGGGACACCAAACTAAAAAACTGACACAAGACTCAAGCAAAAGACAAAGATTACTAAAGAAAAGAAAATGTTTTGAAAATTTTTTGAAAAAGAAAACAAGAAAAACAAGTAAAAGAGCAATGAAACCTTAAAGAATGCCTCATCTAAGCAACAAGATAGTTCGATAGTTTGTAAATCCCAGAACAATCCCCGGCAACGGCACCAAAAACTTGATGCACAAAATTGACTCCGCAATATTCGCACAGATAGACCGGCAAGTGCACCGGATCATCCAAGTAATACCTCAGGTGATTGAGGGTCGATCCTACAGAGATTGTCGGATTGAGCAAGCAATGGCTATCTTGTAGATCTTAGTCAGGCAGATAGAAAATATTGTTGTTGTAGAAAAATGCATAAAAACGGAATAAACAAAGTATTACTGGATAGGTGTGAAATCAGTGATGAGGGAACGGTTGAGGCTTCGGAGATGCTTCTTCTTTTTGGATCAACTTTTCTCACTGTCTACTTCAACTTCTGATAATTCATTCCCTGGCAGGCTGTAAGTGATTAACGACAGGTCAGTGGTCATTAGTCTCCTCTGCTTCAGATCAAACGCGACGTCAATGGTCATCCAATCTGAACGGGGGTGAAGCTCCTGCAGTCCATTCCCATGGTGATCCTACTCAAAGTGCCACCGGCAATGTTGGATCTTCTGGATCAGAGAACGCTGCATCTTAATTCAAGCCTCTACCACAAAGGCCCTAATCGTCCCATACCTCGGCTGAACTGATGTCTCCAAGTCCCCAATGAAGTCGTGGATTAGCCGTCTAAGAGATATATAATCAAGCTTGTGGTTCAATACTATCCCGTCAAGGACTCGCACAAACCCATGTAGAATAGGGATGACGGTCAAGTTACACTCCTAATTCATTAGGAAGAAGAACGAAGATACATCTTAGGATGGAATCAAGCACAAATTGAAATAGAAGAGTGATATTATTAATTCATAAGAATCAATAGAGCTCCTAACCTTAACCTAGGAGGTTAGTGACTCATAGCTTACAGAAAGTAACAATGTATTTGAATGGGGGAGGAAGAAGATCCTAACAAGGGTGATCTTCTCCTTTATATACTAATATAATAGTTAGGGTTTACAGAAATAAGATAAACTAGTATTGTAGTGCAAAAATCCTCTTTCCAGGCCCACTTGGTGAGTATTTGGGCTGAACTTGGGATGTCTCCACGACTTGGTACTCCCTCTGGGGCATTGGACACCAGCTTTGGGCTCCTTTTTGGGCGTTGGGCACCAGCTGCTCCCTTTTGGGCGTCCAACACCAGGAATGAGGTTGGTAGCTGGCGTTGAATGCCAGTTTTGGGCCTTCATTTCCAGAGCAAAGTATAGATAATTATATATTGCTAGAAAGCTCTGGATGTTAGCCTTCCAAGGCCGTTGAGATCGTGCCATTTGAACTTTTTTAGCTCCATAAATGCTCCTTCGAGTGCATGGAGGTCAGAATCCAACAGTATCTGCAGTCCTTTCTCTATCTCTGAATCAGACTTTTCCAAAGCTCCTCAATTTCAGCCAAAATTTACCTGAAATCATCATAAAACACAAAAACTTAAAGTAAAATCCAAAAATGTGAATTTTGCACTAAAACCTATGAAAACATATTGAAACTTAAACAAAACATAACAAAAACTATATGAAAATAATGCAAAAAGCGTATAAAATATCCACTCATCAAATGCCCCGACCTGGTGTTTAGCGCCAGTTGCTCCGTAACTCGTGCAAGGACCTCACGCTAGTGGTGCTAAACACTGAGCATGGCGTTTAGCGCCAGGAAGACAACAACGCCACAAATCTTCTCTGCCTCAGTGATGCTAAATGCCGAGCCTGGTGTTTAGCGCCAGTAGCACAAATCCGAATTCCAAAGAAGGGTTTTGAAGCTGAATCTTTTGTTAATAATTAATTTCTTTTATTTTATTTTCATTTAAAGTTAAAACAAAACACAATATTTTGGGCTTTGTGTAGATTATTTTACTTTAGTTTCAAATCAATTAGGCTAGATATAAAAGGGAAAAAGATTCAGCCCTTCGGGCTCTTCTCCTTCTCTCCTCTTTTCCTCATTCTGCACTTCACACACTTTTAGGAACCCTAGTTTTCTCTGAGCCATGAGCAACTAAACCTCCTCTGTTAAGGTTAGGAGCTTTGTTTATTCTATGAATTAATATTATTATCAATATAATTTCAATCAATGTACTAATTTAGGATTACTTCCTTTCTTTATCTTATGAATTTAAGTACATTGGAAGATAGCTCTTTTTCTACGTGAATTCTTGTTGATTCTTGAAAAAGTTAACTCACCGGAATAATATCTTGAAGGTAACTCCTCCTAAATCTTTAATTGCCTAAACTTAATGTGATACGTATCATATAATCATCTTATATTTGGATAATTAGGGTTTATGGGGCTAATAAACTAGAATTGGACCTAAACCTCTAACCTACATTAAGTGACCAAAGAATTGGTGGTTAATTAGATTAGAAGATATTAAATCACTAAGTAATTAGAAATTAATCAATTAAAGTTTGTCATGACTTAAATCTTGCATGATTAAGGTAGTTGGTAAGAGTGGTTAATTCGGAAAAATAAACAACTCTAAAACATTAACTGTTTCTCATATACTTTTCACACCGAAGCTATTATTTGCGTTCTTAATTCCTGAATTATTGTTTAAGGTTTTTGAACACAAAACACCTCTTTTTGCTTGTTTGACTAAGTGAATCACTCAATCATTGTTGCTTGGGCCATCAATCCTCGTAGGATTTGACTCTCACTTACCTAAGGTATTACTTGGTACGACCGGTGCACTTGCCGGTTAGTTTGTGGTTTGAAAATCCGCATCAAGTTTTTGGCGTCATTGCGGGGATTGACTATGATTAATAACTAACCGTTGTTTGATCCCTTAGATTAGACGTTTTACTTTAATTTCGTTTAATTTTTCTTTTTATTTTTTTTGAAAATTTTGAATTAATTTGTTTAAAATTCTTCCCTTTAATTTTGAAATTAAATTTGGTGTCCCCTTAGTTTCTTTGTTTTATTTTTCCTATTTATTTTTTTCTTTCATTATTTTTGAAATTTTCATCATATTTTTCCTTAATAATTTTTGAAACTCTAGTACTATTTTATTTAGTTTATTTTATTTTACTTCTTGTACTTAGGTTACCTCACTGGAAATTCTCTTCACTCTGACATTGAGATTCCCACTTTTGCTTGCTTTCTATTTGTTTATGAGCAGGAATAGGAACAAAAAATCTCTTCTAGAATTTGATCCTAAGATTGAGAGGACTTTGAGAAGGCAGTTACAGCAGGCTAGAGCTTACAAAGCTGCTGAGAATCTCAAGAACAATTTTGAAAAAGAAGGTAAATGATCTACTATGGATCCAAACAACAATAACAATGTTGTTAATCCTCATGGTCTCAATGCTCCTAATATGCATGAGCAACCTACAAGGACATTGGGCTCATACACTACTCTTAGCCCTAAATTCTATGGCAATAGCATCATTGTACCTCCTGTGGCTGCCAACAACTTTGAGCTGAAGCCTCAACTCATCTCTCTAGTGCAACAGAATTGTCAGTTTCATGAACTCCCGCAGGAAGACCCAAACTTGTTTATCTCTAATTTCCTGCAGATTTGTGACACTGTGAAGACCAATAGAGTTCATCCAGATGGCTATAAATTACTTCTCTTTCTGTTTGTTGTGTAGGACAGAACCAAGCAGTGGCTAGATGCACAACCCAAGGAGAGCTTGGATACTTGGGATAAGTTCGTTAATAGATTCTTAACCAAGTTCTTTCCACCTCAGAAACTGACTAAGCTGAGGACTGATGATCAGACTTTCAGGTAGAGAGAGGGTGAATCCTTTTATGAAGCCTTGGAGAGATACAAGATGATGCTCAGAAAGTGTCCTCCTGACATGTTTTCAGACTGGATTCAGTTACAGATATTCTATAATGGAGTCACTGAAGCTGCCAAAATGTCTCTGGATAATTCTACAGGTGGGTCTCTTCACAAGATAAAGATTATTGAGGAAGCTTTTGATATGATTGAGATGGTTGCTAACAACCAGTACCTATAATCTTTTGAGAGGACCTCTGTGAGAAAAGGAGTCATGGAATTAGATGCTTTGGATGCCATTCTTGCTCAGAACAAGGCCATGTCTCAATAGATTAATGCTATTACTCAACACTTGAGTGGGATGCAAGTCTCAGCCATCAATACTTAATATACATCCTTTGACATCAGTGGTGGCTTCCCTCAAGGTGAGAGTTATAATAATGGCTAATTTCCCCCTGAATAGGTTAATTACATGAGAAATTTTTCTAAACCCCCAATAATGATCCTTTTTCTAAGATCTATAATCTGGGATGGAGGAATCACCCTAATTTTGGTTGGAAAAATCAATTACAGAGGCAACAGAATTTTTGGCAACAATTCTCAGAGAAATTTCAATCAGAACAACTTCAACAACCACCAATTTCTGCCCTCTCAACCACAACAAGCACATTTTAAGCCTCAGAAATTTGACTTAGAATCTATTGTTATAGAAATCTCTAAGAGTACTCATAGTTTTATGCAGGAAACCAGAGCTTCACTCAGAAACTTGGAGATTCAAGTGGGTCAGTTGAGCAAGCAAGCACTTGAGAGGCCTCCTAATACTCTTCCTAGTGATACAGTGGCTAATCCAAGGGAAGAATGCAAGGCCATTCATTTGACAAGTGGTAAGGTAGCAGGTTCAAAAGCAAAGGTTAATGAGGAGGTTGAAAAAAAGCTCAGGAGGAGGATAAGAGCAAGGAAGAGAACACCCCTCCAAGACACCCAGATAACCCTTTTCTGGTTGATCTTGAGAAATATCCGGCGTTGCATAAAGCACCCGAGTACAAGCCCAATATACCATATCCTTAGAGGTTTCAGAAAGCCTCCAAAGACAAGCAATTTCCCAGATTTTTAAAGGCTTCAGGAAGCTTCAGATTAACATTCCTTTTGTAGAGGCCCTTGAAAAAATGTCTCTTTATGCCAAGTTCATGAAAGAGTTATTAAGATTCCTTTTCCAAATTCTGAGGGGTGTGTGAGAGTTGATCTTATTCAGCCATTAATTCATGAGGTTCTTGAAGCTGAAGAGCTTGATGAGGTTTTAGAACCCCCTTTAGAAGATGATTTACTTGAGATTGATGACTCACTACCTCTAAAGGGGAAGGGCCTCCGAAGCTTAAGTTGAAACCCTTGCCTCCCTCTTTGAAGTATGCATTCCTAGGCGAGCATGATTCTTATCCAGTGATCATTAGCTCCTCTTTGAGGCATGAAGAAGAGGAAGCACTACTTGAAGTGCTCAAGAGGCATAAAACGACTCTTAGATGGACCATTAGTGATTTAAAAAAGATTAGTCTAGCTAAGTGTATGCACAAGATCTTGCTTCAGGATGATACTAAACCGATGCTGCAACCATAAAGGCAACTAAATCCAACCATAAAAGAGGTGATCCAAAAAAAAGTAATAAAGCTTTGGGAAGCCAGGATAATTTACCCAATTTTGGATAGTCCGTGGGTGAGTCCTGTGCAAGCGGTTCCCAAGAAAGGAGGGATGACAGTGATCAAGAATAAGAAGAATGAGCTTATTCCCACAAGGACTGTCACAGGGTGGCGTATGTGTGTTGATTTCAGAAGGCGCAATAATGCAATAAGAAAGGATCACTTTCCTTTGCCTTTCATTGATCAGATGCTTGAAAGGTTACCGGTCATGCTTTTTACTATTTTCTAGATCGATATTCTGGCTATAATCAGATTCCCCTTCACGGTATTTACTTACCAGAGGATGACATTTAGACTGTGTAATGCCCTAGCAACTTTTCAGAAGTATATGCTTTTCATATTTTTTGACATGGTTGAAAAGTTCATTGAGGTATTTTTGGATGATTTTTCTGTATTTGGTAATTCTTTTGATTCTTGCCTGTGAGACCTTTCCTTGGTCTTGAAATGGTACCAAGAAACAAAACTTGTTTTGAATTGCAAAAAAATGTCATTTTATGGTAACTGAAGGTATTATTCTTGGACACTAGATTTCAAGTAAAGAAATTGAAGTTGATAAAGCTAAGATGGAGGTAACTGGAAAATTACCACCACCCACTAATGCAAAGGCAATCTAGAGTTTCTTGGGACATGTAGGATTTTATAGAAGATTTATAAAGAATTTTTCTAAAACTACTAAACCTTTGAGCAACCTCTTGGTTGCGGACATTCCTTTTAATTTTGACAATGATTGTTTGCATGACTTTGAAACTCCGAAAGCTAGACTTGTCTTTGCTCCTGCTCATACCCTGGCTCGAACTGTCCAATCCGGGATGTTTAGACGACAAGTCAACCGACCTCTTCAGGTCAGAATTATCCGACCTCTTCTCAAATAGCTCGGCCAAATTGCCAGGAAAATCCCAAATAGAGCCCAAACAGAGGAACACGACCCAAATCCAAAGGCAGTCCAAGCCTACAGAGATAAGGGCAGTTTCCTTGAAGATAAGATGACCTCACTCAAGGATAAAATAAGATAAGATAACTATCTTATCTCCAGAAAGGTCACTCTTCATCATTATAAATACACTGAAACACCCAAGTATAACTCATACTCTGATTCTACTAAAAACCTGCTTAATACCCTTGCTAACTTAAGCATCGGAGTCCCTTGTAGGTTCCACCACCCTCTGGTGACAAAGGATCAGCAGCATCGCCAGCTCAACAAGTCAGCTCATCGGAGTCCCTTGTGACCGGACACGTCATCTCTGATTAGCAAAGAAGATCTCGTTCGAGATCGACCCACAGTTTCAGGTAACCTTCGGAACATTGGCGCCGTTGCTGGGGACCTGGAAGTCATCCCATCATCATGGTGGACAACCTTGACAACGACCACAACTCTGATTTGGAGAACAGAATATCGCATAAGAATGCGGAGGTCACAATAGACGACACTTCTCAACCTAACAAAGACAAGAATTCACCAAACACGGGAACCATGGAGGCACTTCAGGACCGCTTAAAACAACTCAAAAAATAGGTCGAGTATCAACGGAAAGCTGAGAGAGACCTATGAAGGGAAGCTAGGCGACGTCGTGAACTAGAGGACAAGCTCTTAAAGATCGAAGCCGATCTCAAAGCTAAAAATACCAGATCCAGCCACGAAGATAGCTCCCACAAAGACCAAGACCCGTTCACCAAGGAGATTATGAAGGCCAAAATCCCAAAAGACTTCAAACCTCCTGACATGACTCTATACGATGGCACGATAGACCCCAGCCATCATCTTAGCAATTTCTGAAGCAGGATGTATCTCACTGGCGCCTCAGACGCAACTCGGTGTAAAGCCTTCCCCACTACTCTGACAAAGACGGCAATTAAGTGGTTCGAAAACCTACCCCACAGGTCCATCTCAAGCTTTGACGACCTGGCTAAAAAATTCCTAGCCAGATTCTCCATCCAGAAGGATAAAACTAAACATGCCCCAAGTCTACTAGGGATCAAGCAAGGAGATCGGGAAAGCCTTCGCAATTACATGGAAAAATTCAACAAGGCATGTTTGGATATACAAAATTTACCAACAGAAGCAGCCATTATGGGCCTCATCAATGGCTTACGTGAGGGACCCTTTAGTCAATCCATATCAAAAAAACATCACGCATCTCTAAATGAAGTCCAAGAACGAGCAGAAAAGTACATCAACATGGAGGAAAACTCCCAATTAGGAGAGACCTCAAAATCTAGATTCACCTATAAACATAAAGAGACTAAGAAAAAAGAAGATCAGCAGGGGGAGAAGATAAAAAAATACCACAATTACACCGTTCTTCGGGTGTCTCTTGTGGATATCTATAGAGAAGTATGCCACACTGAAAAGATACCCCCACCCCGTCCACTCAAAATCAAGAAAGGAGGAGGAAATCGGACAGAATACTGTGAATACCATCGAATCTATGGACATCTCACCAACGAGTGCTTTGATTTAAAGAACATTATAGAAAAATTGGTAAGAGAGGGGAGGCTAGATCGATACCTAGCCAACAAAGCAGATGAGCCATGAAAAAGAAGAAGGGACGAAGAGGTCGGACAAACTGAACGACCACCTCGTACCCCGGAAAGGCATGTCCACATGATACATGGAGGATTTGCAGGAGGAGGGGTCTCCAAATCATCTCGCAAAAGACATCTAAAAGAGATATATCATGTCGAAGGAGGAGAAGGAGCACCCGAACTCCCCACTATCACATTCACTAAAGAGGACGCAGCTGGCATCATCTCAGGGCTTGACGACCCCATGGTCATCACTATCATAGTGGCCAATGCTAATCTCCACCATACGTTGGTGGACCAGGGAAGCTCGGTGGACATTTTATTCAAAACGGCCTTCGACAAGCTCGACCTAGATGAAAAAGAGCTCAAAGTATATCCAAACATCCTATTCGGGCTGGGAGACACTCCAATCCAACCACTTGGATACAACTCCTTACACACCACCTTTGGAAAAGGAAATCGGTCAAGGACACTCAGCATAGACTACATAGTGCTCGATGTAGGTACATCCTACAATGCCTTGATAGGTCGGACCACGCTAAATCAGCTCGGTGCGGTAGTCTCAACTCCACATCTGTGCATGAAGTTCCCGACCATAGAAGGAATTGCAACAATAAGAGCAGACCAGAAGACAGTGCACCGCTGCTATAACGAAAGTCTGAACCTCAGAGGCAAAGGAGAAGAAATTCACACCATTGATCTCGGGAGAGTTCGAGGACGGGAAGAACTTTGTCCACAACCTGAAGGCGAAACAGAAAAAGTTCAAATCGGAGATACTCCAGATAAAACAACCAATATTGGCACAATCTTAAAAGGGGACGAAAAGGAGTCCCTGATACAGTTCTTGCGAAACAATGTCGATCTCTTTGCATGGAAGGCCGCAGACATGCCGAGCATAGACCCTGAGCTAATGTGCCACAAGCTGGCAGTTTACCCTAGGTCTCGGCCAGTACAGTAGAGACGTAGAAAGCTCAGACCAGAATGATCCCAAGCTGCGGAAGAGCAGGTACAAGCCCTACTGGAGGCAGGATTCATAAGGAAAGTCAAATACCCACTATGGCTAGCTAATGACGTCTTGGTGAAAAAATCGAATGGAAAATGGCGGATATGTACCGACTCACAACAAATCCTGCCCAAAAGATCCTTACCCACTCTTAAGTATTGACGCCCTGGTGGATGCCTCCTCCGGATACAAATACCTCTCATTTATGGATGCCTACTCGGGATACAATCAAATCCCAATGTACCCTCCTGACCAAGAAAAAACCTCATTCTTAACTCCGAAAGCAAACTACTGCTATATAGTCATGCCATTCAGACTCAAAAACGCAGGAGCGACTTATCAAAGATTAATGATTAACGTCTTCGTAGACCACATCAGAAAAGTCATGGAAGTTTATGTGGACGACATGTTAATAAAGACACAAAGAGAAAAGTCGTTATTGTCCGACCTCACTCAAGTGTTCGACACTATAAGAAGGCATGGCATGCGACTCAACCCAGCAAAATGCACCTTCACAGTAGAAGCCGGTAAATTCTTGGGTTTTATGCTCACACAAAGAGGAATCGAGGCAAATCCGGATAAATGCCGGGCTATACTCGACATGAAGAGTCTGACCTGTGTCAAAGAGGTACAACAACTCAATGGAAGATTGGCAGCCTTGTCCAGATTCCTAGCCAGATCGGCAATAAGATCTCTACCCTTCTATGTTATTCTACGGAAGGGAAAGAGGTTCGAATGGACAACGGAGTGCGAGCAGGCATTCCTGGACTTCAAAAGGTTCTTGGGACAACCACCTATTCTAACTCGACCACAGGAAGGAGAACCACTTGTACTATACCTTGCAGTAGGAAACCGGGCAGTAGCCTCAGCACTGGTCCGAGAAGACAACAACGGACAACAACCCATATACTTCATTAGCAAAGCACTACAGGGGTCCGAACTAAATTACCAAAAAATAGAGAAGTTTGCCTATGCTCTCATACTAACATCTCGACGACTTCGCCCGTATTTCCGAGCCCACATCATCAGGGTTCGGACCAATCAGCCCATAAAAGGCATCTTACAAAAAACAGACTTGGCAGGAAGAATCTTGCAATGGGCAGTCGAGTTGTCCGAATTCGACCTTCAATATGAAACTCAGACAGCCATTAAATCATATTATCTGGCTGACATCCTTGCCGAGTTTATGGACACCCTGAAAATCCCTACAGAATGAAGTCTATACGTAGACGGTTCTTCAAACAAAATGGAAAGTGGCGCAGGCGTGATACTAGAAAGCAATCAGGGAACCCAAATTGAACCTTCCCTCAAATTCGAGTTCCCCGCTTCAAACAATCAAGCCGAATATGAAGCACTACTAGCTGGTTTGAAGCTGGCTAAGGAGGTTGGAGCTCAAAAGCTTACCATCTTCAGTGACTCACAAGTAGTCACCTCACAAATAGCAGGGAGCTACCAAGCCAAGGATCCCACCATGAAAAAGTACTTGGACAAAACCAGGGAACAGCTCGGATAACTCAGGGAGTATGAGGTCCGTCACATACCTCAGGAACAGAATGCTCGAGCTTATGCACTCTCAAAACTAGCTAGCACCAAACCAGGGGGCAACAATAGAAGCCTCATACAGGAAATGCTACAGAACCCATTAATCTCGGAAGAAAAGGTCTTAGCCATAACAAGTTTGGATCAAGGATGGATGACTCCTACAATCAACTACCTCAAAACAGAAACACTCCCTACAGATAAGAAGGAGGCAAAAAGGTTAAAACGGGAGGCACAATACTACACCATCATAAACAACACTCTATATAAGAGAAGGATCTCAACATCACTGTTACAATACGTGCCGACTTCCAACACAAAGGAAGCTTTAAAATCCGAGGTGGTTGCCACAGATGCCACTATGTACTTCTTCTAAAACTTCCTTTGTGTTGGAAGTTGGCACGCATTTTAACAGTGATGTTGAGATCCTTCTCTTATATAGAGTGTTGTTTATGATGGTGTAGTATTTTGCCTCCCGTTTTAACCTCTTTGCCTCCTTCTTATCTGTAGGGAGTGTTTCTATTTTGAGGTAGTTGATTATGGGAGTCATCCATCCTTGATCCAAACTTGTTATGGCTAAGACCTTTTCTTCCGAGATTGACGGGTTCTGTAGCATTTCCTATATGAGGCTTCTATTATTGCCCCCTGGTTTGGTGCTAGCTAATTTTGAGAGTGCGTCAGCTCAGGTATTTTGTTCTCGAGGTATATGTCGGATCTCGTATTCCTTGAATTGTCTGAGTTGTTTCCGGGTTTTGTCCAGGTACTTTTTTATGGCAGGGTCTTTAGCTTGGTAGGTCCCTACTATTTGCGAGGTGACGACTTGTGAATCACTGAAGATGACAAGTTTTTGGGCTTCGACCTCTTTAGCCAGCTTCAAACTAGCCAATAACGCCTCCACACCCAGTTTTATTTGAAGAGCCATCCACGTAAAGATTCCAATATGTAAGGATTTCTGGGGTGTCAGTATACTCTGCGATGAAATCAGCCAGATATTGGGATTTGATGGCTGTCTGAGCTTCATATTGAAGGTCGAATTCAGACAACTCGACCGTCCATTATAGGATTCTTCCTGCTAAATATGTTTTCTATAGAATGCTTTTCATGGGTTGGTTGGTTCGAACCTTGATGGTGTGAGCTTGAAAATATGGGCGAAGTCGTCGAGAAGTTAGTATGAGAGCAAAGGCGAACTTCTCTATTTTTTGATAGTTCAGCTCAGATCCCTGTAGTGCTTTGCTGATGAAATATACGGGTTGTTGTCCACTTTAATCCTCTCTGACTAGTGCTGAAGCTACTGCCCGACTTCCTATTGCAAGATATAGTATGAGTGCTTCTCCTTTCCGTGGTTAGGAGAGAATGGGTGGTTATCCCATGAATTTTTTAAACTCCTGGAAGGCTTGTTCGCACTCAGGTGTCTACTCAAACTTCTTTCCCTTCCTTAGAGTGGCGTAGAAGGGGAGAGATCTTATGGCAGATTCGGCTAGAAATCTGGATAAGGCTGCTAGTCGCCCGTTGAGTTGTTGCACCTCTTTGACATAGTTCGGGCTTTTCATGTCGAGTATGGCCTGGCATTTGTCCGGGTTTGCTTCTATTCCTCTTTGTGTGAGCATGAATCCCAGGAATTTGTCGGCTTCTACTGCGAAGGTGCATTTTGCAGGATTAAGTCTCATACCATACTTTCGTATGGTATTGGACACTTGGGCGAGGTCAGATAGTAATAACTCCTCGCTTTGTGTTTTTAATAACATGTCGTCCACATATACCTCCATAAGTTTCCCGATATGGTTTGCGAAGACCTTGTTCATTAGTCTTTGATACGTGGCTCCTGCATTTTTGAGTCCGAATGGCATGACGATGTAGCAGTAGTTTGCTTTTAGGGTTAAGAATGAGGTTTTTTCTTGATCGGGTGGATACATCGGGATTTGATTTGTCGGCTTCTACTGCGAAGATGCATTTTGCAGGATTAAGTCTCATACCATACTTTCGTATGGTATTGGACACTTGGGCGAGGTCAGATAGTAATGACTCCTCGCTTTGTGTTTTTACTAACATGTCGTCCACATATACCTCCATAAGTTTCCCGATATGGTTTGCGAAGACCTTGTTCATTAGTCTTTGATACGTGGCTCCTGCATTTTTGAGTCCGAATGGCATGACGATGTAGCAGTAGTTTGCTTTTAGGGTTAAGAATGAGGTTTTTTCTTGATCGGGTGGATACATCGGGATTTGATTGTATCCCGAATAAGCGTCCATAAACGAGAGGTATTTGTATCCGGAGGAGTCATCCACTAGGGCATCGATACTTGGGAGTGGATAGGGATCTTTTGGGCAAGCTTTGTTGAGATCGGTATAGTCGGTGCACATCCGCCACTTCCCATTTAATTTCTTTACCAGGACAACGTTGGCTAGCCATAGTGGGTATTTGACTTCTCTTATAAATCCTTCCTCTAGTAGAGCTTGTACCTGTTCTTCCACAGCTTGGGATCTTTCTGGTCTGAGCTTTCTATGCCTCTGTTGTACTGGCTGAGATCCTGGATATACTGCCAGTTTGTGGCACATTAGTTTGGGGTTTATGCCCAGCATGTCTGTGGCCTTCCATGCGAAGAGGTCGACGTTATCTTTTAAGAACTGTATCAGGGGCTCCTTTACATCTCTTTTTAGGATTGCGCCAATATTGGTTGTTTTATCTGGGACATCTCCTATCTGGACTTTTTCTATCTCGCCCTCAGGTTGTGGACGTAGTTCTTCCTGACCTCGAATTCTCCCGAGTTCGATGGTGTGGATTTCTTCCCTTTTGCCTCTGAGGTTCAGACTTTCAATGTAACAGCGTCGCGCTATCTTCTGATCTCCTTTTATCGTAGCAATCCCTTCTGGAGTTGGGAATTTCATGCATAGATGCGGAGTGAAAACTACTGCTGCGAGCTGATTTAATGTTGCCCGACCTATCAGGGCGTTATAGGCTGAACTTATGTTGACTACAATGTAGTCTATATTGAGTGTCCTTTACCGGCTTCATTTTCCAAAGGTTTTGTGTAGTGAGATGTATCCAAGTGGTTGGATTGGAGTGTCTTCTAATCCGAATAAGTTGTTAGGGTATGCTTTGATCTCTTTTTCCTCTAGGCCGAGTTTGTCAAAGGCAGTTTTAAACAATATATCAGCCGAGCTTCCTTGGTCCACTAGTGTGCGGTGGAGGTTAGCGTTGGCCAATATGATAGTGATGACCATGGGATCGTCATGTCCCAAGATGATGCCAGCCACATCCTCTTTAGTGAAAGTAATAGTAGGGAGGTCAGGTGTTTCTTCTCCTCCATCGACGTGATATACTTCTTTAAGGTGTCTTTTGCGAGATGTCTTTCTGGGGTACGAAGTGGGCGTTCAGTTCGTCCGACTTCTTAGTCTCTTCCTCTTTTTCTGGCTTCATCTGTTTTGCTGGCTAAGTACCGATCTAGTCTCCCCTCTTTTACCAATTTTTCTATGACATTCTTCAGATCGAAGCACTCGTTGGTGGCATGTCCATATATTCGATGGTAATCACAATATTTTGTTCGATTTTCACCTCCTTTCTTGCTTTTAATTGCTCAAGGTGTCGGGATCTTTTTAGTGTGGCATACTTCTCGGTAAACTTCCACAAGAGATATCCGAAGGGGGGTGTAATTGTGGTATTTCTTAATCTTCTCTTCGTGTTGGTCTTTTTTTTTTCTTGGACTCTTTCTCCTTATCTCGGGAGGAGTAGGAAAAACAGGATTTTGATGTTTCTCCTAATCGAGAGTTTTCCTCCATGTTGATGTACTTCTCTGCTCATTCTTGCACTTCATTTAGAGATGTGGGATGTTTCTTTGATATGGAGTGACTAAAAGGTCCCTCTCATAGGCCATTGATGAAACCCATAATGCCTGCTTCTGTTGGTAGACTTTGTATGTCCAGACATGCTTTGTTGAATCTTTCCATATAATTGCGAAGACTTTCCCGATCTCCTTGCTTGATCCCTAATAAGCTTAGGGCGTGTTTGGTTTTATCCTTCAGGATGGAGAACCTGGCAAGAAATTTCTTGGCTAGGTCATCAAAATTTGTGATGAATCTTGGAGGCAGAGAGTCGAACCACTTAATTGCCGCTTTTGATAGGGTTCTTGGGAAGGCTTTGCATCGAATAGCGTCCGATGTGTCGGTGAGGTACATCCTGCTTCTGAAATTACTGAGATGATAGATTGGATCTGATGTGCCTTCGTACGGGGTCATGTCGGGAGCTTTGAAGTCCTTTGGGACTTTGGCTTTCATGATCTCTTTAGTGAATGTGTCTTGATCTTTGTGGGGCTTATCTTCGTGACTGGATCGGGTAGTCTTGGTTTTGAGATCGGCTTCAAGTTTTTGGAGCTTGTCCTCTAATTCTCGGCGTTGCTAGGTTTTCCTTCAAAGGTCCCTCTCGGCTTCCCGTTAATGCTCGGCCTCTTTTTTAAGCTGTTTGAGGTGATCTTGTTGAGCTTGAAGTGCATCCATGATTTCTGAACTTAGCAAGTTCTTGCTTTTGTTTGGTTGAGAACTATCTTTTTGTTTAGTGTCCGCGTTTTTGTGCGGCGTCTTGTCTTCTAGATCAGAGTCGTGGTCATTGTCAAGGATGTCCGCCATGATGGTGGGATGACTTCCAGGTTCCCCGGCAATGGCGCCAATGTTCCGAGGGTTACCTGAAACTGTAGGTCGATCTCGGACAATATCTTCTGTGCGGGTCGGTGCTGATGTGTCCGACTTGTGGGTAGTGGACGGAACCGCCGTGTCCGACTTTGTTGGACTTGTTGGTGATACTAATTGATAAACCACTATTTTATGGTTTATAATGTGTTTAATTGCGTGGTTTTATCATGATCTTTACCCAGTTATTCATATGATTAGCATGCATTTATATTTCCTTCCTAAAATTATTACATGATTGAAAACTTGCTTCCTAGAGACTTTTAATTATGTATTTTAATTCTCCTTTATTCCATTCGATTCTGTGATCTGTGTGTTAAGTGTTTCAGGCTTTACAGGGCATGAATGAGTTGGAGATTGGAAAGGAAACTTGCAAAAAATGGAAGGAACACAAGAAATTAAGGAGATTACCAGTGAGAAGTGACGCGGCCGCATGGCTCACGCAACCGCGCAGAAGAGAGGAAATTGCAGTGACGCAGTCGCATGGCTCACGCGACCGCGCGGATTGGAATAGCACAAGTGATGCGGAGGCGTGGACAACGCGCCCGCGTGGCAAAGCAAAACGCCGCATGACGCGTCCGCATGAATGACGCAATCGCGTGACATGCGCGATCTGCATAATCTGCAGAATTCGCTAGGGGCGATTTTGGGCCCTGTTTTGACCCAGTTTTCAGCTCAGAAAAGCAGACTAGAGCCAGAGAATATGCAGAAACCAAAAAACAACATTCATTCTACACAGCTTTTAGTTTTTAGATCTAGTTTTACTCCTCCTCTAGGTTTTCTCTCTACACATTCATAGTTCTTAGGATTTTTATTTCGATTGCTCTTTGATTGGGATATTGAGAAGAGTTATTACCTCATCAAGACTTCGTCATTCTAGTTCGTTTTCTTTACTTGGCTTTACTCTTCCATGTCCTTTAATTTACACAATTTTACTATTGGATTATTTTAGAATTTATTAATACAAGAGTTACTTTTATTTTTAATTGATTTCCTTGAGTTTTATTTATCATGTCTTTCTTTAATTCCCTTTCCTATGTTATGAGTTCTACATTCACAATGAGCGAGTACTTCCCTGACTTGATGGGGAGTTGATTGAAAGGAATCCTTGAGTTGGAATGTTCAAAGGAGAAATTGTAATTGGGTTTATTGTTGGATGGCTCTCTAGTCACTAACGCCAATCCTTCCAAGTAAGCGGATTGGGACTTGTGAGTAGAAACATCATTCTAACTTGTTTGACTTTCCCTTATTTAGTAAGGGATAACTAAACAGAACGACCTTCAATTATCAATTAATCTTGAGAGTACTGCAACAAGAATAGGGCTTCCAACTAATCTACTCCCAGTCAAGGCTTTTAATTAAATTACTTAGTTTCCCCAATTTAGTTTTCTGTTTATTTAACTCAAACTCTTTCTGAAAATATTTGATTAATAAAATAGCACACCTTTCTGCAACTCGTTGGGAGATGACCTGGGATTCATACTCCCATTATTTTAAATTTTAATTTTTGTGACAAGCTTTCTATATTGATAAGCGGATTTCTGGTTGGTTAAGAACTATACTTGCAACGCACAACTTATATCAATTCTTAATTAGCCAATTTCTGCAACGTCAATTTTTGGCGCCGTTGCCGGGGAGTTGCAATAGAGTGCTAAAGTTATTGATTGGATTTTATTTATTTGCATTTTATTTTATCTTGCTACCCTGAGCTGCTTGTTTCTTTCATTAGATGACGCGTTCACTTCCTGATCCAAACTTGCTCGTATTCGATCCTGAGATTGAAAGAACTTTTTCATGAATAAGGCAAGCTCGGCGTCGGTTAGTCCTTTCTGAGGGCGGATCTGAAATGTCACTTGAGAAAGAAACCAGCCCCCGTTCTACTGATTTGGTTGATTTACGTGCAGGTAACATGGCAGCAGCTAGGAGAGTTACTATCCAGGAGGCTGGAGCCCCTGATTTTACAATGCAACCATTTCAAGCGCATCACCCAGCGGTGGCTACAGACTTTGAAATAAAGACCGCACTGCTCAATTTGATGCCCAAGTTTCATGGCTTGCCTGCTCAAGAGCCTATCAAGCACCTGAGAGATTTTCAAGCAGCCTGTTCTACTGTCAGGCGTGATGGTGCAGATTAAACTTCAATTTTGCTGAAAGCTTTCCCGTTTTCTCTTGAGGGGTAGGCAAGAGAGTGGTACTACACTCAACCAGTAACAACTGTATCCAACTGGGATATACTGAGAAGGGAATTCTTGGAAAAATTCTTTCCAGCCGAAGTTACTGATAAACTGAGGAAAGACATTTCCATGATTGTTCAGGATGAATCTGAGACTCTCTATGAATACTGGGAGCGCTTCAATAATCTTCTAGAAGCATGCCCCCACCATATGATTGACAAGATTGTATTACTCGGTTATGTCACACAAGACATGAGGCCCCAAGATAAGACCACATTGGAAAGTGCTAGCAATGGGTCTATGAAAAAGTACAAGACCACTGATGAGGCATGGCAATTGATCAGCAACTTAGCTGAATCTACTCGGAATCACAGGCAGAAACAAGGCCGTTCAAAAGCCGTTGCAGTAGTATCCTCTAGCAGAGAGACTGCTGCTCTAACTCAGAGTATCTGTGAAATGACCAACTTGCTGAAGCAGATGCAATTGAATCAACAACAAGTTCAGCAAGCTCAACCTTCTCCACCACAGCAAAACCAACAGTTAGTCCCACAGAGAGTTTGCAGAATCTGTGCTGATTATAGCCACTATACTGATGAGTGTCCGCAGCTCCAGCAGGAAGACAACACCGTAGCAGCCACTCATAACTTCTATGACCGTCCCAACCAAGGGTACAATTAAGGTGGCAATTACAACCATGGATGGCAGGACAATTCTAACCAGAATTGGAGGGACATCAACAATAGAGGAGGTAGAGACAATCAGGGAAATCAGAGGTGGAATAATAACAACAACAGGCAGCAGAACCAGAACCAGCCTTACAGAGTGCCTCACCTGAGACAGTCCCAAGGACCACAGAATACCCTACAGCAGACCTCTCAAATTACTTATCCTTCCTCATCTTCTAATGATGATTTACTATAATCCATTGATCGGAGACAATAGACCATGGAAAATAACATTAATGCCACTCTAAATGGTCTGAACGCTACTTTGCAAGCTCTTGTCTCACAGATTGGATCAATGAATAACTCCAATAACCAGCCTTTGAGCTCCAGTGGAATTTCCTCTCAACCATTACCCAATCTCAAGGGTGGCATTAATGCCATCACCCTGAGGTCTAGAACCACACTGCAGGAGAGGAATCAAGAGGAGCCAAGCCTACCAGAACACGCCTCAGCTGAAGAGGTAGTGGAAATAGAAGATGCTGAAGAGGAAGAGGACATACAGGACATAGCTGAAAAAGAAGAATTTCAACCACAGAAGGGAGCACCATAGGGCGCAGATACTGCAGAAGACACCACTCCTATCCCCTTTCCACAACTTGCAAGAAAGCCCAGGAAGCAGCTGGAACCTGATCCCAAAATGGTAGAGATATTCAAAAAAGTTGAGGTAAATGTTCCTCTTTTCAATGTTATTCAACAGGTACCTAAATATGCAAAGTTTCTAAAAGATTTATGTATACATAAAGACAAAATTAATGAATTAGAAACTATTCCTTTAGGTAGTTCCATATCTGCTTTAATGGGAGGTTTACCTGAAAAGTGTAGTGACCCAGGTCCTTGTATAGTTAATTGTACTATTGGTGGTGTGATAATTCCTGACTGCATGTGTGATTTAGGAGCATGTGTGAGTATAATTCCTTTGTCTATATATGATATTTTGAGGCTCCCTCCCATAAAAAGGTCGGCAGCTCATTTTGTGTTAGCAGATAAGAGCATTATTACAGCGGTTGGAGTTGTTGAAGATGTATTAGTGGGCATTAAGGGACTCACATTCCCCACTGATTTTTATATTCTGCAGATGCCCCAAAATGACTCAGAGAAGCCATAATCAATCCTACTTGGAAGACCTTTCCTGAAGACATCAAAGTTCAAATTGGATGCTTTTTCAGGAACATACTCTTTTGAAATAGATGGCCGATTAGTAAGTTTCAACCTGAATGGAGTTATGAAGTACCCTCCAGAAGATCATTCTATCTTCCAGTGTGACATCATTGATGAAACTGTAGCTAAAGTTCACCAGGAGGAATTAGAGGAGAAGCACACAGGAAAGGTCCAAGTGTGGGGACATTCTCAGAGGACAATGACAGTGCTTTTCCATTGTTGCCAGCTCCAGACAACCCAAAGCCTGACCATGACCAGAAGATAGAATTAAAACCCCTTCCTCCACACCTCAAATATGCTTTCCTTGAGGACAAGCAACAGTGTCCAGTTATCATTGCAAGGGAACTCACTTCTCAACAAGAAGAGCAGTTACTTAGTGTGCTGAGGAAGCACAAGAAGGCAATTGGGTGGAGTTTGGCAGATATAATAGGCATCAACCCTCAAGTATGTGAGCACAGAATATTTTTAGAAGACGGAGCAAGGCCCGTTCGTCAACCCCAGAGAAGACTGAACCCCACTATCTTAGAGGTTGTCAAAAAGGAAGTGACCAGACTACTGGAGGCAGATATCATCTATCCCATCTCAGACAGTGAATGGGTAAGTCCAGTACAAGTAGTACCAAAGAATTCTGGAGTCACTATAGTGAAGAATGAGCACGGAGAGCTCATAGCAACCAGAGTACAGAACGCTTAGAGGGTCTGTATTGACTACAGACGCCTCAACCAAGCAACCCGTAAGGATCACTATCCTCTTCCATTCATTGATCAAATACTGGATCGCCTGTCAAGTAAATCACATTATTGTTTTCTAGATGGTTACACAGGTTATTTCCAGATTCATATAGCTCCTGAGGATCAGGAAAAGACTACTTTTACATGCCCTTTTGGGACTTATGCTTACAAGAGAATGCCCTTTGTCTTGTGCAATGCACCAGTTACCTTCCTAAAGTGCATGATGAGTCTTTTCTCTGATCTTATTGAGGACTGTATGGAAGTTTTTATGGATGATTTTAGTGTTTATGGCGATTCCTTTAGCCTTTGCTTAGATGGATTATCTAAAGTATTAGATAGATGTGTCAGTACAAACCTTGTATTAAATTTTGAAAAATATCACTTTATGGTTAAACAAGGGATTGTACTAGGACATGTTGTGTCTAATACTAGCATTTCTGTAGATCCAGCAAAGGTGGATGTTATTTCTAGTTTACCTTACCCCTCTTCTGTGAGGGAAGTCCGCTCGTTCCTTGGCCATGCAGGTTTTTACAGGAGATTCATTAAGGACTTCAGTAAGGTAGCACTTCCCTTATCCAGACTACTGCAGAAGGATATTGAGTTCGAGTTCAGTGATGATTGCAAACAAGCGTTTGATAAGCTGAAACCGCTCTGACTCAAGCTTCAATTGTGAGAGGACCAGATTGAAGCCAGCCATTCGAAATAATGTGCGACGCTTCCAACCATGCAGTAGGGGCAGCATTGGCTCAGCGTGAAGGTAATGATCCTTTTGTTATTGCTTATGCGTCTAAAACTCTAGATGCAGCACAGTCCAATTACACTACTACTGAGAAAGAGCTTCTTGCTATTGTTTTTGCTCTGGATAAATTCCGAGCCTATTTACTTGGTACGAAGGTAGTAGTGTACTTAGACCACGCAGCTCTAAAGTATCTATTAGCTAAAAAGGAGTCCAAACCAAGGCTTATACGTTGGATACTGCTATTACAAGAATTTGATTTAGAAATTAAGGATAGGAGTGGTAACCAGAATTTAGTGGCAAACCACTTGGGTCGCCTTGAGCACATTTCAGATGACCCCACTCCTATAGCTGATAATTTCCCATTTGATAACCTGCAAGCAGTATCCGAGGTAGTCCCTTGGTATGCACCTGTAGCTAATTATCTAGTTAGCCGCACTTTTCCTCCAAACTTTTCTAAGCATCAAAGAGACAAGCTGAAAAGCGAGTCTAAATATTATATATGGGATGAACCATATTTATGGAGATGTGGCACTGACCAGGTAATTAGACGATGTGTGCCTCAATCAAAATTCCAGTCCATCTTAGAGGCCTGTCACTCATCTGAGTGTGGAGGACATTTTTGCCCTCAAAGAATAGCTAGAAAAATCTTAGACTGTGGATTCTGGTGGCCTACACTTTTTAGAGACACTGCTGAATTTTGTAGATCTTGTTTTCCATGCCAAAAATTTGGTAATATATCCAGGAGGGATGAGATGCCTCAACAAATTATGCTTTTCTGTGAAATTTTTGATGTTTGGGGCATTGACTTCATGGGTCCATTTCTAAATTCTAATGGTTATTTTTATATATTGTTAGCTGTGGATTATATTTCCAAATGGGTGGAAGCAATTCCTACCCGCACTGATGATGCTAACACTGTTGTTTTCTTTGTGACAAACCACATTATTTGTCGCTTTGGATCACCACGAGCAATCGTGAGCGATCAAGGCACCCATTTTTGTAACAGGAGACTAACAGGATTAATAAAGAAGCATGGAATAATTCATAAGGTTGCAACAGCCTACCATCCTCAGACTAATGGGCAAGCTGAGGTGTCAAACAGAGAGATAAAGCATATCTTGCAGAAGATAGTCAAACCTCATAGAAGAGATTGGAGCACCAGGCTACAAGATGCACTTTGGGCGTACATAACCGCATACAAGACACCCATTGGGATGAGTCCTTTCCGCTTAGTCTATGGAAAAACTTGTCATCTCCCTGTTGAAGTCGAGCACAAAGCCTTTTGGGCAGTAAAGGAGTGCAACATGGGAATTGAGAAAGCCGGAGCTGAAAGGAAATTGCAACTGCAAGAATTGGAAAGCCTTCGCCTAGAAGCTTATGAAAACTCCAGACTATACAAGGAGAAGATGAAGGCTGTACATGATCAGCACATTAAGAGAAAAGAGTTCCAACCTGGGGACTTAGTCCTTTTTTACAAATCTCGACTGAGACTCATGCCATGCAAGTTGAGATCAAGATGGGATGGTCCATACAGAGTAGAGAAGACCGAACCGTACGGAGTTTATCACCTAAGCCATCCTTCCAGCTCTGAACTTATCAAAGTTAATGGACATCGTTTAAAGCTGTACCATGGAGAGTGGATGCAGAAAAATAAGGAGCTCGAGATCTTCCTCTTGGAAGATCCTCACATAGCCAAAGATTGAGCTAATGGAGCGTCCAACTTATGGATGTTAAAGCAAAGTGCTAGGTGGGAGACAACCCACCATGGTATGATCATTTTTTCTTTATTTTTAGTTTTTTCTATTTAATAACCCTTCTCTTTATTAGTACATTTCGTGCATCTGCTTTTACATACTTTTATTTTTAATTGAAAAAAAAGGGGTTACGCGACGCGACCGCATCATTGACGCGTCTGCGTCGCAAGGAGATGGGAGAAAATAAAAACAAACAGAGAGTCACGCAGGAGCGTGGCTGGAGGCGTGCCAATGGCACAAATTGTCCCACGCAACCACGTCGCCGACGCGTCCGTGTCACATGGAACATTGGCCTCCCACGCGACCGCTTGACCCACGCGGCCGCGTGCCCTAGAATTCGACGTCAAAAGGGTGCACGACCGAAAGTTGTGCTAGAGTGGTGCTGGATTGGTGCTGAACGCACAATCCTTCCCACACGGCCGCGTGACCGACGCGACCGCGTCATATCCTTCTAATGGCCACTCACGCGATCGCATGCCCCATGCGATCGCGTCATCCAATATTTGGCAATTAATGATTTTGAACAGAGAGTTGTGCGAGTGCGAGGCTGCCATCGCGCCAGTGGCATAAAACGGGTCACGCGACCGCGTGACCGACGCGACCCGTCAATCAGTATCAGCGCAAGTTGCGCGACCGCGTGCCCTACGCGACCGCGTGGCCTACGTGACCATTTGCCCTACGCGACCGCGTCGATTGCGCCGCACAACTTCCCTGATTTGCCACTTATCTTATCTTTTTCTCCTCAAATCCTATTTTCTCTTTTCCCTCCTTATTTCTTCTTCCTTCCTTCTTCCTTCTTCCTTCTTTCTCACTTTTTACACCCTCACTCTCTCTCTCTCTCCCCCATTAACAAGGTTTTCTTTTTCTTCTTCTGTCCTTACTTTTCTATTTTTATTCTTATTTTTCTATGTTATCTTCTTTTCTTTTCTTTTTACTTTTATTATTCATATTTTCTTCCTTTTTACTTGGTGTTAGAATTTATTTGAGTCATTATTTCTCATTATATGCTTGTGGATTGTTCTAAATTTGTTTGGCAATTATATATTACTTTTTAAAGGGTTGCTTTCATGTTCAATTTAATACTTTCCATACATTATTTCACCATGCATGCTATGTGTTTGTGAAAAAGCCCATATGGCATTTTGCACTTTTCTCCATTATTCTACTCTACTATTAAATGCCCGTTTTTCACAAAAACCCTTTTATATTTTATTCGTTATAAATAATTGTCAATACAAACGTGATGGTTTGTTACGAGTGATGCTTGATCTATGCTACTCATGCCTTTTCCAGCATGCCAATAAACACCTTGCATTCACTTGTCATCATATGCACTAACTATTTTTCATTGATGACTTTCCACATGTAGTCATGACCATGTGATAACATCATTTACCTTTTATTGTTCATTCATAACCACCCTTTTCCGTTCTCTTCCTTGCTCTATCTCTTTGAATTTAATTTACTTTCTCTTCCCTTTTTTAGAATGGCCACCAAGAAAGGAAAAGAGAAAGCTACTCCCAAATCCATAGCAAGAAGAGGAACAAAAAGAGAATTAGTGGCAGAACCCTCTTCAACTGCGGTTAAACCCTCAACAAAGAGACTTAAGAGGATTATAAAGGTTGATGATAAAGAAAAAGCCTTCCCAGCAAAGGACACTGCACGATTTCCCAATCGCTACTGTGAGCAGATGTTCCCCATCCTGGCAGAAAGGAGCTACAACAACGAATACCTTCTTCTCCTCCCAAACCATATTGCTACCTTTGTTGAGCCGCAAATTGCACAAAGACAATGGGGTTTCCTACAGAGACAGCCGAGGCAGGTCAATCTTTCTTGGGTAGTCGAGTTCTACTCCAACTTCCACTTACCAACCCTGCAGTCTGTCTTTGTCCGTCAGAAGCAAGTCCCTATTACAGAAGAGGCCATTCAAAAAGCTCTAGGTCTTCCCCCTATTCCATAAGGTTTGAAGCCGCACTCAAGCGCCAGATGTACCAATTTGACTGGGACGTCATTCTCAGAGTTATTGCACTACTTGGCAGCCGACGGATCTACAGATACCATCGTACCTGCCCTAAGGGAATTTTGGCTTCAGCACTACCTTGGAGGCTCGCGTATGGGCACAGATCATGTCCCATTACGTCTTTTTGAGCACTCACGAGTCCTCCTTCACTGCGGACATGGCCGTTCTACTATGGTGCATCCTTACAGACCAGCCTCTGAACCTACCAAGACACATCCGGAATGCCATGGGACACGTACAAATCGCGGGAAACTTACCTTTCCCCGCCTTGGTCTCAGATATCGTCTCAGCAGCCGGAGTCTCCTTCAGAGCTGGGGACACCAAAGCCATACTTCCACGAGATGATCAATATGTCCCTGATGGGAAATATATATCAGATCCTCAGCAGCCACTACAAGCCAGCCCACTGAACCGGCTCAGGACATTCCTCCTTCCGTACCACAAGCACCTGCCACAGACCAACTGCTCCATCAGATACTCGAAAGGTTGGATTGGTAGGAACACAAAGCTAAGATGAGAGAGCGCCGTAACAAGCGCCAATTCACATACCTCAAGGAGCTGATTATGGTAAAATTGAAGGACTCAGACACCCCGGACTCCACTTCCTTTACCAGCACAGGGAGCCATGATGGTCCCAACTGTGGAGATACTGCTACCAGCCCACCCTTGTTCCTAACAGATGGTACCGAGGACGGTGCAAAGCCTTAAGTGTGGGGAGGTCGGTCAGTACCTGACTTTCAGAGGTAATTTCTCTTCCCTAAACACCAATAAATTAGGATATTTAGTTAGTTTTTCTTTTATAGAATAGGATAAATTGCATAGCAATAGATTAGTTGCATGCATGTTCCACTTGATTGAAAAGACAATAAGTTTCTTCTAAGAATCTAGTTTTGGAACAAAATTTTACTAATTTTAATTAAATTTTTATGTTAAATTTGCTTGAAGTTGTATTTGGAACATGATTTTTGAGCTAAAGAACACACAACCTGTGAGATTTGAGCCTTTATGCATGGTTACATTATTTAACCATAATTATTTTATTTTTGTGTGTTTACTTCTCTATGATTGTAATCTATATTTGTTTCATCCTATATGTTCAATATTTATTATATTTATATGTTTGCATGTGATTGAGGCCATTAATTGTTTAGCTCACTTATCCAAATTTAGCCTACCCTTTCAATTACTTTTGTTAGCCACTTTGAGCCTTTAAATCCCATTTGTTCTATATTTTACCATGTTACTAGCCTTAAGCAGAAAAATAATTATATATCCCAAACTGAATCTTTGGTTAGCTTAAGATAGAATTGTGTGTGCTAATTAAGTATGGAAAATTATGGGAACAAAAGATAATAAGGGAATGTGTCATGATAATATAATGGGAATTTGGATACCTACTCATGTGAAACTATAATAATTAAAAATCTATGTGCATTAATAAGCTATGTTTATTTTTATGCTTATATTAAAAAAAATAAAAAATAAAAAATAAATAAAAAATAAAAAATATTCAATAAATAAATAAGGGAACAAAATTACCCCAACGTTAAGTTAAGAATTCAAAGGTCAATGCATGTATGATAAAATTAAAATAAAAGTTGATACATGAGTATAGAATGTGAAAGAGAAATTCTGGGTAGCTAGGTATGGATTCTAAAGTTATATAGAGTATATATATAGGTTATGTTAAAGCTTGGGTTAATTAAAGATTCAGTTTATAAGCTTACTTAGCCATATATGTATCCTTACCATTACCTTGGCCCATTACAACCTTGAAAAGACCTCATGATGTTTGCATTGGTATATCAAATGTTGTTGATTGATTAGGAGAAGAACAAAAATTAGAAAGCATGATTAGAGAAGGATAGAGTGATTGCCCTTTACACACCAGAGAGATTAGAGCGTACATACATCATTAGTGAGGGTTCAATGTTTAAAATTCTATATTCCCTGCTTTCATGAGCTGCCTTCTTGCATTTTTATCTATTCTTACTGCATGAGAATTGAATTAGTGGAATTTGATTTGTAATTATTTTGAAGAGCTTATTTATTATTGATCAAGTGGACAAAAAAAATCATATAGTTGCATTCATATATATAGGTTGCATTGCATTGCATGAGTTTTACATGTTCCTACTCATTTATTTGATCTCCTTCAACTAAGCATGAGGACATGCTAATGTTTAAGTGTGGGGAGGTTGATAAACCACTATTTTATGGTTTATAATGTGTTTAATTGCGTGGTTTTATCATGATCTTTACCCACTTATTCATATGATTAGCATGCATTTATATTTCCTTCCTAAAATTATTACATGATTGAAAACTTGCTTCCTAGAGACTTTTAATTATGTATTTTAATTCTCCTTTATTTCATTCGATGCCGTGATCTGTGTGTTAAGTGTTTCAGGCTTTATAGGGCATGAATGAGTTGGAGATTGGAAAGGAAGCTTGCAAAAAATGGAAGGAACACAAGAAATTAAGGAGATGACCAGCGAGAAGTAACGCGGCCGCATGGCTCACGCAACGCGCGGAAGAAAGGAAATCGCAGTGACGCGGTTGCATGGCTCACGCGACCGCGCGGATTGGAATAGCACAAGTGACGCGGAGGCATGGACGACGCGCCCGCGTGGTAAAGCAAAACGCCGCATGACGCGTCCGCATGAATGACGCGATCGCGTGTCATGCGCGATCTGCATAATTTACAGAATTCGCTTGGGGCGATTTTGGGCCCTGTTTTGACCCAGTTTTCAGCCCAGAAAAGCAGACTAGAGCCAGAGAATATGCAGAAACCGAAAAACAACATTCATTCTACACAGCTTTTAGTTTTTAGATCTAGTTTTACTCCTCCTCTAGGTTTTCTCTCTACACATTCATAGTTCTTAGGATTTTTATTTCGATTGCTCTTTGCGTTGGGATATTGAGAAGAGTTATTACCTCATCAAGACTTCGTCATTCTAGTTTGTTTTCTTTACTTGGCTTTACTCTTCCATGTCCTTTAATTTACATAATTTTACTATTGGATTATTTTAGAATTTATTAATACAAGAGTTACTTTTATTTTTAATTGATTTCCTTGAGTTTTATTTATCATGTCTTTCTTTAATTCCCTTTCCTATGTTATGAGTTCTACATTCACAATGAGCGAGTATTTCCCTGACTTGATGGGGAGTTGATTGAAAGGAACCCTTGAGTTGGAATGTTCAAAGGAGAAATTGTAATTGGGTTTATTGTTGGATGGCTCTCTAGTCATTAATGCCAATCCTTCCAAGTAAGCGGATTGGGACTTGTGAGTAGAAACATCATTCCAACTTGTTTGACTTTCCCTTATTTAGTAAGGGATAACTAAACAGAACGACCTTCAATTATCAATTAATCTTGAGAGTACTGCAACAAGAATAGGGCTTCCAACTAATCTACTCCCAGTCAAGGCTTTTAATTAAATTACTTAATTTCTCTAATTTAATTTCCTGTTTATTCAACTCAAACTCTTTCTAAAATATCTGATTAATAAAATAGCACACCTTTCTGCACTCGTTGGGAGACGACCTGGGATTCATACTCCAGTATTTTAAATTTTAATTTTTGTGACAACCTTTCTAAATTGATAAGCGAATTTCTGGTTGGTTAAGACTATACTTGCAACGCCTTTATCA
>NC_092050.1:77885448-77974076 GCF_003086295.3 Arachis hypogaea
AAAAAAAAAAAAAAAAAAAAAAAAAAAAAAAAAAAAAAAAAAAAAAAAAAAAAAAAAAAAAAAAAAAAAAAAAAAAAAAAAAAAAAAAAAAAAACATTTAATCTTACATGTCATTTACATTGAATTATGAGCAATTTCCCCATTCCATTTAAGATTCTGCACTTTACTTTCGTCATCTACGTTCAGCTCTTTATTCTAGCATTACTTTTCTGTTATTTACTTCCGCCATTTAATTTTCTGCAATTCTCAACTCAAATTCTGATTAGCTCAACTAGAACATTCTCTAATTAAAGTTGCTTGATCAATCAATCCCTGTGGGATTCGACCTTACTCTATTGTGAGTTTTACTTGACGATAAATTCGGTACACTTACCGAAGGAAATTTGTTATAAGACAAGTTTTCCATGCATCAAGTTTATGGCGCCGTTGCGGGGATTGATTGTGCATCAACAATGATTAAACTGGAAGATAACTAGATTGAGCATTTTTGTTTTGTTTGATTTAATTTTCTGTTTGAGTAATTTACTTTCTATTTTAGTTAATTTCTTCCCTTCCCCTACTTTTTCTTTGTTATTTACAATTCATTTCACTAACCCACTAACTGTTTGATATATTGCATCACTCACACTAACAGTAATTCTGACAGAAATACTTTCTGCATCTATTTTCCTTGCTTGTACTTGTTGGTTGTATGACAGGGAGAAGAAGCGGGGCTTCAACTTCCTTGATTCTGAACCTGATAGGACCTTCTTGAGATTAAGAAGGGAAGCAAGAGGAAGAGGAGGAATACTTTGAACCAAACATGGAAGAAAACATGGAAAACCATCATGAAGAAGAGACTCACAACCATGGCGGAAGAGGTCGAGCAAATCATGCTGGGGAGGATAGAAGAGTTTAGGTTCTTACATCAATCCAAACCCAGGAAACTATGGAAGTAGCATTCAAAAGCCAACCATCCACGCCAACAATTTTGAACTGAAGCCACAGCTCATCACCCTTGTTCAGAACAACTGTTCGTTCGGAGGGAGTGTCCAAGAGGACCCCAATCAACATCTAACCACCTTTCTGAGAATATGTGACACAGTGAAGTCTAATGGTGTTCATCCTGACGCCTATAGACTGCTCTTATTCCATTCTCACTCAAGGATAAGCAGCCAAGTGTGGAGTCTTCCGAAGGAGAGCTTGACAACTTGGAAGATGTAGTGAACAAATTCTAGCAAGATTCTACCCCTCAACGAATCAATAGGCAGAGAGCTGAGGTTCAAACTTTCAGGCAACAAGATGGTGAGACTCTGTATGAAGCATGGAGAGGTTAAGGACCTGACAAGGAGTGTCCACTGACATGTTCAACGAATGGGTGCAGTTGCACATTTCTATGAAGGCTCTCTTATGAGTCAAAGAAGGCCGTAGACCATTCATCCGGAGGATCTTTGAACAAGAAGAAGACCATTGAGGAGGCCATAGATGTCATTGAAACTGTAGCAGAGAATGACTACTTCTATGCTTCCGAAAGAGGAAACACGAGAGGAGTGATGAGCTAAACAATGTAGATGCTCTGGCTGACCTCACCAAGAAGATGGAGAGGAACCAAGTAGCAGCAATCTCCACTTCATCAACAACCAAGAAGGAGTGAATGAAGAAGCAGAAGTAGTCAGGAGCAAGCTAACTACATTGGGAATTCACCTAGGCAAAACCATGATCCATACTCCAAGACCTACAACCCTGGATGGAGAATCACCCAAACTTTGGGTGGGAAATTAACAAGACCAAAGCTTGATCAAAGACGCCCAAATCCCAACAATGCAAGCCACCAACATTTCACATCTAGACCATATCAACACCCAAGAACAACACCTCTCCAAATCCACATCAAAACCAAAATAACTTACCTCATCCTTCCACTCTAATCACGATCTACAATCATTTGATGACAGACTCTCAAGGATTGAGAATCTACTTGAAGGCATAGGCAAAGAGATTCAAGATAGTAAAACGTTCCGCGAAGAAGTGATGTCCAATATGCAGAATCAGAATGCTGCCATCAAGAAACTTGAGACACAAATTGGCTACTTATTCAAGCAAATTTCCAGCCACAACCTTCGCAGCAATACTAGCTCAACACAAAGGAAGGAGTGTCAGGCTATCACCCTTCGGAGTGGGAAGGAACTGAAGGAAACCCCCAGAAACCACAAGAAAAGGACTCAGATAAAGAGGAAGAAGAGCAGGATGGAGCTCAAGTTCCTAATCTGAGTTCACAAAAAGGGGAAGGAGTACTGAAGCCAGACGTACCAAGAGTCCCATATCCTCAGCAATTAAAGAAGAAGGGGATGACAACCAGTTTTCGAGATTTTGGAGATCTTCAAGAAACTACAAATCAACATACCCTTTGCTGAAGCAATAGAACAAATGCCACTCTACGCCAAGTTTTTAAAGGAGCTAATGACTAATAAAAGAAGATGGAAGAACAACGAGACTGTGATATTAACCGAAGAATGTAGTGCTATCATTCAGCACAAACTACCCCAGAAATTGAAGGATCCCGGGAGTTTTCAGATCCCTTGTATTATAGGGGAAATCACAGTGGAAAAGGCTCTTTGTGATTTAAGAGCCAGCATCAATTTGATGTCGGTAGCTATGATGAGAAAGATGAAGATTGAGGAAGCTAAACCAACAAAGATGGCCTTACAATTGCAGACCGATCGTTCAAGTTCCCGCATGGCATCGTAGAAGATTTGCTGGTGAAAGTGGGAGATTTTATCTTCCAGCAGACTTTGTAGTGCTGGACATGCAGGAGGAAGCCAAGGCTTCCATCATCCTGGGAAGGCCATTCTTGGCCACTGCTGGAGCTGTCATTGATGTACAAAAGGAGATCTCACCCTGAGATTACACAATGAAAAGATGACGATCAATGTGTTCAAGGCCATGAGTTACCCACCAGAGCAATTGGGAGAGTGTATGAGGTTGGACTCACTTGAAGATGCAGTGCAGGAAAGTTTGAAGAAGAAGAACCTGAAGGTTTAATAGAGGAGGAGTCTACGTTTAGTGAAGAGGTTGCAACAGTAGAGATTCAAATACAAGGTGCACCAAAGGAAGAGAATGAAAAGTCAAAACACCCAAACTTAAACTCAAAGCACTACCACCCTCCCTCAAATATGCATACTTAGGAGAAGATGAAAATTACCCAGTAATCATAAGCTCATGCCTCAGCCAAGATCAAGAGATGAACTACTCAAAGTACTGCGAAACCACAAAGATGCCATTGGTTGGACTCTTGCTGACTTGAAAGGGATAAGTTCGGCCATATGCATGCACAAGATACTGCTGGAAGATGATGCCAAACCATCCATTCAATCCCAAAGGAGGTTGAACCAATCATGAAGGAAGTGGTACAGAAAGAAGTTATGAAGTTATGGCAGGGAGGGGTAATATACCCAATCTCAGACAGCCCCTGGGTTAGCCTCGTGCATGTTGTCCCAAAAAAGGGAGGAATTACCGTGGTTCCCAATGAGAAGAACAAACTAATTCCTACAAGGACAGTCACAGGATGGCGGATGTGCATAGACTACAGGAAGCTCAATGAGGCTACACGAAAAGATCATTTCCCCCTTCCATTCATGGATCAGATGTTGGAAAGACTCGCAGGGCACGCTTATTATTGTTTTCTCGACGGTTTTCAGGATATAACCAATAGTGGTTGATCCCAGAGATCAAGAGAAAACCTCATTCACTTGCCCATATGGAGTGTTTGCCTACAGGCGTATGCCATTTGGGCTATGTAATGCACCTGCGACTTTCCAACACTGCATGCTTTCTATCTTTTCAGATATAATAGAAAAATTCATTGAAGTTTTTATGGATGACTTCTCGATATTCGGAGATTCCTTTCCTAGTTGCCTACATCACCTCGCCTTGGTATTGAAAAGATGCCAAGAGACCAATCTGGTCTTGAACTGGGAGAAATGTCACTTTATGGTGACAGGAGGAATAGTCCTTGGTCACAAAGTTTCTAACCAAGGCATTGAGGTTGACAGAGCCAAAGTAGAACTTATTGAAAAACTACCTCCACCCAGTGATGTCAGGGCAATTAGGAGCTTTTTAGGGCATGCTGGTTTTTACAGAAGGTTTATTAAAGATTTTACAAAGATAGCCAAGCCCTTAAGCAATCTCATTGTATCTGATACACTATTTATCTTTGATGAAACATGCATGTTAGCCTTTGAAAATTTGAAAATGAGGTTGTCCTCTACTCCTATCATTTCCCACCTGATTGGAATTTACCATTTAAATTGATGTGTGACGCATCTGATTTTGCAGTTGGGGCAGTGTTGGGACAGAGGAAAGATAACTTAGTCCATGTGATATACTATGCGAGCAAAGTCCTTAATGATACTCAAAGAAATTATACCACTACTGAAAAGGAGTTGCTGGCAATAGTTTTTGCATTTGACAAGTTTAGATCGTACCTCATTGGTGCTAAAGTGATTGTTTTTACAGATCACACAGCACTTAAATATTTGTTTGCCAAGCAAGAATCAAAGCCAAGACTAATAAGATGGATCTTATTGTTGCAGGAATTCAATATTGAAATCAGAGATAAGAAAGGAGTGGAGAACAAGGTAGCAGATCACCTATCCAGGATTCCTTATGATAAAGGTGGAACACCTGATACAAGTGTGAACGAGTTCTTCCCTGATGAGCAGTTGATGATAGTTCACAAAGCACCATGGTTCGCAGACATTGCCAACTTCAAGGCAACTGGGGCATTGCCTCCAAAGATCAATAAACATCAAAAAAGGAAGCTCATGAATGATGCAAAGTACTTTGTCTGGATGAGCCATATCTATTCATGAAGTGTTCAGATGGAATCCTTAGAAGATGTGTTTCGGAAGAAGAAGGACGAGAGGTCCTATGGAATTGCCACGGCTCATGCTATGGAGGCCACTTTGGAGGGGATAGAACTGCAGCTAAGGTGTTACAAAGCGGATTCTTTTGGCCCACTCTTTTCAAGGATGCCAAAGAACTAGTAAAGAGTTGCAATGAATGCCAAAGATCTGGAAACTTGCCTAAAAGAAATGAGATGGCACAAAATTTCATCTTGGAACTGGAATTGTTTGATGTGTGGGGAATCGATTTCATGGGACCATTCCCAACCTCATATGCAAACAAGTACATCCTGGTAGCAGTGGATTATGTTTCCAAGTGGGTAGAAGCTATTTCAACCCCAACGAATGATAACAGTGTAGTCATGAACTTCCTCAGGAAGAATATCTTTAGCCGGTTTGGAGTCCCACGAGCACTCATCAGTGATGGAGGGAGCCATTTTTGTAATAAACCACTAGAAGCTCTTCTCCTATGATATGGGGTAAAACACAAGGTAGCCACGCCCTACCATCCCCAAACAAGTGGACAAATTGAGATATCCAACAGAGAGCTAAAGAGGATCCTAGAAAAGACTGTGGTTGCATCAAGAAAGGATTGGTCGAAGAAGCTGGATGATGCTCTTTGGGCATACAGAACAGCATTCAAAACACCACTGGGAATGTCCCCATATCAACTAGTGTATGGGAAAGCTTGTCATTTACCACTGGAGCTGGAACACAAGGCTCTCTGGGCTATCAAGATATTAAATTTTGACAGCATTGCTGCTGGTGCAAAAAGGATCTTACAGCTGCAAAAGATGGAGGAATTCAGGTCACAAGCCTATGAAAATACCAAGATGTATAAAGAGAAGGCAAAGAGAAGACATGACCTGCATCCTGCACCCAGGAGTTTCGAAAAGGGGCAGCGAGTACTCCTTTACAATTCCAAATTGAGACTATTCCCAGGAAAACTCAAATCAAGGTGGTCCGGACCCTTTCTTGTCACAAAAGTTTCACCATATGGACACATCGAAATCATGGATGAAGGTTCAGAGAGGACTTTTACAGTGAACAGACAAAGACTCAAGCATTATCTGGGCAACATGGGGAAAAACCCCAGAGTGAATTACCATCTCAAGTAAAGGAGGAACCGTCGAGCTAGCGACGATAAAAGAGCGCTCTGTTGGGAGGCAACCCAACCTCAGGTAGTTTCCTTTTCATCTTTATTTCAATAAGTATCGCAAGTTGTTTCCCCTGTATTGCGAGGAGCTAAGTTTGGTGTTCCACACCAAAACAATTTGGGGTTCCATATTCAATAACCACAGACAATGGCACCCAATTCACAGATGCAGGCTTCAGAAAATTAGTAGCCGACTTGAATATAAAGCACCAGTACACCTCCGTCGAACATCCACAAGCCAATGGGCAGGCCGAAGCTGCTAACAAAGTCATATTGGCTGGATTAAAATGGAGATTACAAGATGCAAAGGGAGCCTGGGCAGAAGAGCTTCCACAGGTCCTGTGGGCATACCGAACAACGCCACATTCCACCACGAAGGAATCCCCCTTCCAATTAGCATACGGAATAGAGGCGATGGTTCCAGTAGAGATTGAAGAAGGGTCACTTAGAGTAGTTCACTACAATGAGGGAGCAAACCCCCAACTCCAGAGAGAAGAGCTCGACTTGTTACCCGAAATCCAAGAAAGAGCCCGGATCAGGGAAGAAGCTCTAAAACGCCGAATAGCTTCCAGATATAATCAAAAGGTAGTGCCAAGAAGTTTTGCAGAGAATGATCTCATCCTAATTCGAAATGATATTGGAACAATTCGACCAGGAGAGGGAAAGCTGGCAGCAAACTGGAAAGGACCCTACCGAGTTGTAGAAGTACTCGGAAAGGGCTACTACAGACTGTCCAAACTCGATGGACGAGATCTTCCCAGGTCATGGCACGCCTGCAACCTCAGAAGGTACTACAGTTAGAAAGGATAAAGGATCTCATCATTGGACGCACTGTTTTTCCTGAAAAGGTTTTTTAATGAGGCACCAAGTTGAGACTCAGACAATCCCATATGTATATATTTGCATTCTTTCTTTGAATAAAATACATTTTAGATATTCTACAAAGATTTCAAGATGCATTAATCTGAAGTATTCATCGTCCGATTATAAAGCAACAGATCGGCAGAAAGTGAAAAACCATTTCACTGCACGATCACGACAAAGACAACCGTCCGATAAAGGTGAAAACGCGATTCACCCAAAGGACGATCTAGAGATGAAAACCACTTTCTACAAATTGGCAAAGATGAACACAGAATAATGTAAGAAGTTATCGAAAGTGATCTAAAAAAGAGCCTGACGAGGTCTTGCGGATTGCTAAAATAATAACTTAAAGACTGGCCGACGTTGAGAAGTCGGACCAAGTCAACCCAAGTTATAAGTAAACCCTGGAAAGAGGTCTGGCCAACCCTATTAAAGAGGATTACTTTAACTTAGAAGGGCTCGACATAAAAAAGTCAGCCGAAAATTAAAAGTTATCAAAATAGTCCCTGAAAGAGAACTGACAAAGATCCAAGAAAGAGGACTATAAATAACTTAAAAAAGACCGACCTAATGAAGTCAGACTCCTACAACTGGAAAGTCATAAAAGTAATCCCTGAAGGAGACCTAGCAAAGGTCCAAGACACAGGATTACGAGAATAGCTTAGAAGGGGACCAACGAAAGCATACAAAGCAAAGAAACCAAAGAAACAAGTTGGACCCCTACAACCATGACCTCAAAGGATTCAAGCTACAAATAACATGACAAAAATAACCCAAGAAGGTCGAGCCGCAAGATTTCAACATCAGCAGAAAACAGAAAAGATGCCTAGTCAAAAGATTACTTTTTACAGAGTTATAAGGCCTCGAAAGGCCACCAAAGACTACTATAAAAAGATAGCAGGCTATTGTTTGTTTTTCAAAATAAAAAGTTGCTAGATAAGCAACTAAGAAGTATCAGCAAATAAATAAAAGAGTTCTAAAAAGCCCACAAGCCGGGCCAACTACACAAAATTTTAAGAAAAGATCAACAAGCATCAGGGGCTTTCTTGACAGCATCATGACAAGGAGAAGGAGGGCGAGTCTGGATCGGCACAGCATCCACAGTTCCATCCTCCCGATTCAGGATCTGGCAATCCGGGTCGGGCACAGCGGGGGGAACCAAAGAGGTGGCACTTTGGTAGAAGACACAGGAGGAACGACATCATCATCATCACCCTCATCATCAGGAACAATCTTACCATCCCTGACAATATTATCCAGGCTAAAAAGGGTAAGGTCGGCCTCGGAGAAATGACCCGAACTTGATCCTTCAAGTTCTCGTAAGCAGCAGTCACGCTGCCAACGAGATGACCCTGAAGCTCAGAATAATCTTCCCGGGCATGGTCGAGCTCCTCCCTCAGGCGCAGCACCTCTCGATAAGAGGTAACATAACTATCCTTATGCATCAGGACTGCGTCCTCAGCCAATCTCAAAGAAGCCGCCAATGACTGGGAACTCGCCTCCTCATTCTTCAAGTCCTTCTCCAGCTTGGCTACCTTCGTCTCAAGCTCCTCCTTCAGCTCCTTCATTCGATCAAACTCCTGTTTTGCCTCCTCCATAAACGCTTTAGTAGCGTGGAGAGGGAGATTCTGAGCAGTTCGATATATGGCAGCCGACATGTACGCCATCTTCACATTATTTTGGGCCATGAATTCCAAGTGATGGAGGATAGACACATCGTCCATGGAGAGAGTGCTGTAAGGACCGATTTGTTGATCCACGAACTCAATAGCATTAAAATCTGGAGCATCGAGGTCAAAGGGCTCAGCAGGCTTTTGTTTTTTATTGGGAGGAGCAATAGAAGGAGCAGCAGAGGTGACGTGAGGATCTGCCAAACGAACTCGGGGTGTAGGGATCACCTTCTTCACCCCGGCAGAACTCTGCACCGATGGCTTCTCGCGCTTGGGAGGATCCCTCCCCAGCCGCCTGGGCAGCAGCATTTCTGGCAGCAGTCGCCCTCTGCGCCCTCTTATAAGCTTTCATGGATTCATTATTCTTCATGGCCTCTGCAAACAAAACAGAAAACTCAGCTACAAGTCGGATAAGTCGGAAAAGACAGCTACAAGCAACATAAACAAAATAATAAAAGAAACACAAGATACCCTATTCAGTTTGAAGAAGAGCAGGATTGGTTAGAAATTTCTTTGTGTCAAGATGGGGAGGTTGACCCCAGCGTTCTTCCAAGATAGTCACAAAGGCTCGCTCAGCCTCATCCAACATTTCCCACGAATACCTGGAGACCCTCACATCTTTTTGCCATTCCAAGGGAAAAGCAGGTTCGTCATTCTCATCTAGAAAAAAGGGTCGAGCTCCTTCAATAGCTCGGACCTTGAAAAAGTAGTTTTTAAAATCACGGAACAACTCGTCAAACATGGAAAAAACTTTTTTCCCCTGGGTAGAACGAAAGGAGACCCAGGCCGACTTCTTTTTTACTACACCAGGCTTAGTCAAGACAAACAGATAGAAAAAGTGAGATTGGGAAGCAGGAATACCAAAACCATCGCACAACAATTGGAAAATTTTTATGAAACCCCAGGAATTGGGGTGAAGTTGAGAAGGGCAACATTACAAGACCATAACAGGTCGGTTTCAAATGGAGTAAAAGAAGGGTAATACCCAGTTGACCAAAGAAAAAATCGTAAGCATAAAAGAAGGGGCGATTGTCAACAACTCGAGTCGAGAAGCAGACTCTCTCGTCAGAAGAAGGAGGAAAAGCTCGTAGTTCTTCTCATCACCAGAATCACTACAGACACTATGAAACTGCCTAAGCTGAGCACAAAACTCAGAATCAACCAGCGAGACACACATGAGAACCATGGAGTCCACCCAATCGACCATACCCGCAGGGACTTGGGAAGGCATCTCTACAATGTTATTTCGGGAAGACATGAGGTCAACTAAATCCTACAAAAAGAAAAAAAGAATGGATTACTCAAAAACATCTCGGACAGAGGGCAAAACATCTCGACGGGCGGATAAACAAAAAGGGAAAACCCCAAGACTCAAGACAAAGGTCTTGGGCATCCCTTGGAGGCAGTAAACAGGCAAGGTTTTCAAGTTATATCTACGGCCTACATCCCAGCACTCATCAAAATAAAATCCAAAAGAAAACAAAAGAAAGCGAAAATGCAAAAGGTCCACTCTCATACAGTTTATCAGAAGAAAGCACTATTTCTACAGTTTATCAGAAATGGCCAAGCGGAAAGGCGTAAACTTTTTCGAAATCAAGCAAAAAATCATCAGCAAAGAACAAACACCAACACCGAGCATACCAAACAGAAATCATCAAAGACATAGCCTTTTTTCCAGAATCAAACAAATTATCATCAAAAGTACAAACGAGAAATAACATGCAGAAGCCCTAGGCACATTAAAGCAATAGGAAAGGCGAAAAGATTCTTACAAAAGGATGAGAAAACTTCAGAGCACGCATTACGATAGTAACCAGGCACAATAAAAGCAGAAAGATCCAAACTTCCCTCAAAGCAAAATCGCAACTTAATTACAAAAAGCCAAAGCAGCGAAAGTGAAAGAAAGTACGAATGGAACTCACCTAGAGAAGAGAAAAGCTTCAAGGAGATGTAAAAATGAAAGTTGTCCCGAGAATCGACAAGCGACGCCGCAACGTAGGAAAAGAAGAACGTAGGCAAAAAACAGAGAACGAGAAAAATGGAGGAAAATGGTGAAGAAGTTACGAAAGAGAAAAGAAGAGAAACCGTTTCTAAGTTTTCAAAAGTCAAAATAAAGAGCCAAAGGAAAAACGGGGCAATTAATATTAATTAGGGTATTAAACCCTCGCACGTTCCCCAGGACAAAGCGCTAATACAAAAGCGCGCGCTTTTAGAGAAAAAACATTCTACATTCAAAAGATTCTACAAAAGGAAGAAATCGACAAAATGCTTGAGTTCGGCTTCGTTAGAGAAGGACCGAAGTCAAAGACTCGACCTCAACAAAAAGACCGAGCTCAAGCAGGGGCACTGTTCATACCCTGGGTCAAGTTACCCGACCCGGGATGATTGGCGACAAAGCGACCGACCTCTTCAAGTCAGGCTATTCGACCTCTTCTCAAAGAGGTCGGCCAAATCGACAGGAAAGCCCAATAAAGGGCCCAAATAGAGGAACACGACCCAAATCCATAGGCCGTCCAAGCCTATAGAGATAAGGGCGGTTCCCTTGAAGATAAGCTGACCTCAACTCAAAGATAAAGATAAGATAAGATAACTAACTTATATTATCTAGAAAGGTCACTCTACAACCACTATAAATACACTGGAGCACCCAAGTATAACTCATACTCTGATTCTACAAAAAACCTGCTTAATACCCATGCTAACTTAAGCATTGGAGTCTCTTGCAGGTACCCCCCACCTTCCGGTGACGAAGGATCAGCAGTACAGCCAATCCAACAAATCAGACGCACCCGCTCCGGACGTCATCCACCGACTGGACACGTCGGCTCCGACCAGTACAGAAGATCTCGTCCGAGATCGACCTCCAGTTTCAGGTAACCCTCGGAACAGATTGACTAAAGGGTCCTCACGTAAGCCATTGATGAGGCCCATAATGGCTGCTTCTGTTGGAAAATTTTGTTTATCCAAACATGCCTTGTTGAATCTTTCCATGTAATTGCGAAGGCTTTCCAGATCTCCTTGCTTGATCCCTAGTAGACTTGGGGCATGTTTAGTTTTATCCTTCTGGATGGAGAATCTGGCTAGGAATTTTTTAGCCAGGTCGTCAAAGCTTGAGATGGACTTGGGGGGCAGGTTGTCGAACCACTTAATTGCCGTCTTTGGCAGAGTAGTGGGGAAGGCTTTACACCGAGTTGCGTCTGAGGCGTCAGTGAGATACATCCTGCTTCAGAAATTTCTAAGATGATGGCCGGGGTCTGTCGTGCCATCGTATAGAGTCATGTCAGGAGTTTGAAGTCTTTTGGGATTTTGGCCTTCATAATCTCCTTGGTGAACAGGTCTTGGTCTTTGCAGGAGCTATCTTCGTGGCTGGATCTGGTATTTTTAGCTTTGAGATCGGCTTCGATCTTTAAGAGCTTTTCCTCTAGTTCACGACGTCGCCTAGCTTCCCTTCATAGGTCTCTCTCAGCTTCCCGTTGATACTCGACCTCTTTTTTGAGTTATTTTAAGCGGTCCTGAAGTGCCTCCATGGTTTCCGTGTTTGGTGAATTCTTGTCTTTGTTAGGTTGAGAAGTGTCGTCTATTGTGACCTCCGCATTCTTATGCGGCGTTCTGTTCTCCAAATCAGAGTTGTGGTCATTGTCAAGGTTGTCCACCATGATGATGGGATGACTTTCAGGTCCCCGGCAACGGCGCCAATGTTCCAAGGGTTACCTGAAACTGTGGGTCGATCTCGAACGAGATCTTCTTTGCTGATTGGAGATGACGTGTTCGGTTTGTGAACGGCGGCCAGGAATGTCGTGTCCGACTTGTTGAGCTGGCGATGCTGCTGATCCTTTGTCACCAGAGGGTGGTGGAACCTGCAAGGGACTCCGATGCTTAAGTTAGAAAGGGTATTAAGCAGGTTTTTAGTAGAATCAGAGTATGAGTTATACCTGGGTGCTCCAGTGTATTTATAATGATGAAGAGTGACCTTTCTGGAGATAAGATAGTTATCTTATCTTATCTTATCCTTGAGTGAGGTCATCTTATCTTCAAGGGAACTGCCCTTATCTCTGTAGGCTTGGACTGCCTTTGGATTTGGGTCGTGTTCCTCTGTTTGGGACCTATTTGGGCTTTTCCTGGCAATTTGGCTGAGCTCTTTGAGAAGAGGTCGGATAATCCTGACCTGAAGAGGTCGGTTGACTTGTCGTCTAAACATCCCGGATCGGACAGTTCGAGCAAGGGTATGAGCAGGAGCAAAGACAAGTCTAGCTTTTGGAGTTTCAAAGTCATGCAAACAATCATTGTCAAAATTAAAAGGAATGTCCGCAACCAAGAGGTTGCTCAAAGGTTTAGTAGTTTTAGAAAAATTCTTTATAAATATTCTATAAAATCTTGCATGTCCCAAGAAACTCTAGATTGCCTTTGCATTAGTGGGTGGTGGTAATTTTCCAATTACCTCCATCTTAGCTTTATCAACTTCAATTCCTTTACTTGAAATACAGTGTCCAAGAATAATACCTTCAATTACCATAAAATGAAATTTTTTTGCAATTCAAAACAAGCTTTGTTTCTTGGTACCATTTCAAGACCAAGGAAAGGTCTCACAGGCAAAAATCAAAAGAATTACCAAATACAGAAAAATCATCCATAAATACCTCAATGAACTTTTCAACCATGTCAAAAAATATGAAAAGCATATACTTCTAAAAAGTTGCTAGGGCATTACACAGTCTAAATGTCATCCTCTGGTAAGTAAATACCGCGAAGGGGAATCTAATTATAGCCAGAATATCCATCTAGAAAATAGTAAAAAGCATGACCGGAACCTCTCAAGCATCTGATCAATGAAAGGCAAGGGAAATTGATCCTTTCTTATTGCATTATTGCGCCTTTGAAATCAACACACATACGCCACCATGTGACAGTCCTTATGGGAATAAGCTCATTCTTCTTATTCTTGATCACTGTCATCCCTCCTTTCTTGGGAACCGCTTGCACAGGACTCACCCACGGACTATCCGAAATTGGGTAAATTATCCTGGCTTCCCAAAGCTTTATTACTTTTTTTTGGATCACCTCTTTTATGGTTGGATTTAGTCACCTTTGTGGTTGCAGCATCGGTTTAGTATCATCCTCAAGCAAGATCTTGTGCATACACTTAGCTAGACTAATCTTTTTCAAATCACTAATGGTCCATCCAAGAGTCGTTTTATGACTCTTGAGCACTTCAAGTAGTGCTTCCTCTTCTTCATGCCTCAAAGAGGAGCTAATGATCACTGGATAAGAATCATGCTCGCCTAGGAATGCATACTTCAAAGAGGGAGGCAAGGGTTTCAACTTAAGCTTCGGAGGCCCTTCCCCTTTGGAGGTAGTGAGTCATCAATCTCAAGTAAATATCCTCTAAAGGCGTTCTAAAACCTCATCAGGCTCTTCAGCTTCAAGAACCTCATGAATTAATGGCTGAATAAGATCAACTCTCACACACCCCTCAGAATTTGGAAAAGGAATCTTAATAACTCTTTCATGAACTTGGCATAAAGAGACATTTTTTCAAGGGCCTCTACAAAAGGAATGTTAATCTGAAGCTTCCTGAAGCCTTTAAAAATCTGGGAAATTGCTTGTCTTTGGAGGCCTTCTGAAACCTTTAAGGATATGGTATATTGGGCTTGTACTCGGGTGCTTTAGGCAACACCGGATATTTCTCAAGATCAACCAGAAAAGGGTTATCTAGGTGTCTTGGAGGGGTGTTCTCTTCCTTGCTCTTATCCTCCTCATGAGCTTTTTTTTCAACCTCCTCATTAACCTTTGCTTTTGAATGGCCTTGCATTCTTCCCTTGGATTAGGCACTGTATCACTAGGAAGAGTATTAGAAGGCCTCTCAAGTGCTTGCTTGCTCAACTGACCCACTTGAATCTCCAAGTTTCTGAGTGAAGCTCTGGTTTTCTGCATAAAACTACGAGTAATCTTGGAGATTTCTGTAACAATAGGTTCTAAGTCAAATTTCTGAGGCTGAAAAGGTGCTTGTTGTGGTTGAGAGGGCAGAAATTGGTGGTTGTTGAAGTTGTTCTGATTGAAATTGCCCTGAGAATTGTTGCCAAAAATTCTGTTGCCTCTGTAATTGATTTTTCCAACCAAAATTAGGGTGATTCCTCCATCCCAGATTATAGGTCTTAGAAAAAGGATCATTGTTGGGGGTTTAGAAAAATTTCTCATGTAATTAACCTATTCAGGGGGAAATTGGCCATTATCATAACTCTCACCTTGAGGGAAGCCACCACTGATGTCAAAGGATGTATATTAAGTATTGATGGCTGAGACTTGCATCCCACTCAAGTGTTGAGTAATAGCATTAATCTATTGAGACATGGCCTTGTTCTGAGCAAGAATGGCATCCAAAGCATCTAATTCCATGACTCCTTTTCTCACAGAGGTCTTCTCAGAAGATTATAGGTACTGGTTGTTAGCAACCATCTCAATCATATCAAAAGCTTCCTCAATAATCTTTTTCTTGTGAAGAGACCCACCTGTAGAATTATCCAGAGGTATTTTGGCAGCTTCAGTGACTCCATTATAGAATATCTGTAACTGAATCTAGTCTGAAAACATGTCAGGAGGACACTTTCTGAGCATCATCTTGTATCTCTCCTAGGCTTCATAAAAGGATTCACCCTCTCTCTACCTGAAAGTCTGATCATCAGTCCTCAGCTTAGTCAGCTTTTGAGGTGGAAAGAACTTAGTTAAGAATCTATTAACGAACTTATCCCAAGTATCCAAGCTCTCCTTGGGCTGTGCATCTAGCCACTGCTTGGTTCTGTCCTACACAACAAATAGAAAGAGAAGTAATTTATAGCCATCTGGATGAACTCTATTGGTCTTCACAGTGTCACAAATCTGCAGGAAATTAGAGATAAACAAGTTTGGGTCTTCCTGCGGGAGTTCATGAAACTGACAATTCTGTTGCACCAGAGAGATGAGCTGAGGCTTCAGCTCAAAGTTGTTGGCAGCCACAGGAGGTACAACAATGCTATTGCCATAGAATTTGGGGCTAAGAGCAGTGTATGAGCCCAATGTCCTTGTAGGTTGCTCATGCATATTATGAGCATTGAGACCATGAGGATTAACAACATTGTTATTATTGTTTGGATCCATAGTAGATCATTTAGCTTCTTTTTCAAAATTATTCTTGAGATTCTCAGCAGCTTTGTAAGCTTTAGCCTGCTGTAACTGCCTTCTCAGAGTCCTCTCAATCTTAGGATCAAATTCTAGAAGAGATTTTTTGTTCCTATTCCTGCTCATAAACAAATAGAAAACAAGCAAAAGTGGGAATCTCAATGTCAGAGTGAAGAGAATTTCCAGTGAGGTAACCTAAGTACAAGAAGTAAAATAAAATAAACTAAATAAAATAGTACTAGAGTTTCAAAATTTATTAAGGAAAAATATGATGAAAATTTCAAAAATAATGAAAGAAAAAAATAAATAGGAAAAATAAAACAAAGAAACTAAGAGGACACCAAATTTAATTTCAAAATTAAAGGGAAGAATTTTAAAATAATTAATTCAAAATTTTCGAAAAAAATAAAAAGAAAATTAAACAAAATTAAAGTAAAACGTCTAATCTAAGGGATCAAACAACGGTTAGTTGTTAATCATAGTCAATCCCCGGCAACGACGCCAAAAACTTGATGCGGATTTTCAAACCACAAACTAACCGGCAAGTGCACCGGTCGTACCAAGTAATACCTTAGGTAAGTGAGAGTCAAATCCCACGAGGATTGATGGCCCAAGCAACAATGATTGAGTGATTCACTTAGTCAAACAAGCAAAAAGAGGTGTTTTGTGTTCAAAAACATTAAACAATAATTCAGGAATTAAGAACGCAAATAATAGCTTCAGTGTGAAAAGTATATGAGAAACAGTTAATGTTTCAGAGTTGTTTATTTTTCCGAATTAACCACTCTTACCAACTACCTTAATCATGCAAGATTTAAGTCATGACAAACTTTATTTGATTAATTTCTAATTTCTTAGTGATTTAATATCTTCTAATCTAATTAACCACCAATTCTTTGGTCACTTAATGTATGTTAGAAGTTTAGGTCCAATTCTAGTTTATTAGCCCCATAAACCCTAATTATCCAAATATAAGATGATTATATGATACGTATCACATTAAGTCTAGGCAATTAAAGATTTAGGAGGAGTTACCTTCAAGATATTATTCCGGTGAGTTAACTTTTTCAAGAATCAACAAGAATTCACGTAGAAAAAGAGCTATCTTCCAATGTACTCAAATTCATAAGATAAAGAAAGGAAGTAATCCTAAATTAGTACATTGATTGAAAGTATATTGATAATAATATTAATTCATAGAATAAACAAAGCTCCTAACCTTAATAGAGGAGGTTTAGTTGCTCATGGCTCAGAGAAAACTAGGGTTCCTAAAAGTGTGTGAAGTGCAGAATGAGGAAAAGAGGAAAAAAGGATAAGAGCCCGAAGGGCTGAATCTTTTTCCCTTTTATATCTAGCCTAATTGATTTGAAACTAAAATAAAATAATCTACACAAAGCCCAAAATATTGTGTTTTGTTTTAACTTTAAATGAAAATAAAATAAAAGAAATTAATTATTAACAAAAGATTCAGCTTCAAAACCCTTCTTTGGAATTCGGATTTGTGCTACTGGCGCTAAACACCAGGCTCGGCATTTAGCATCACTGAGGCAGAGAAGATTTGTGGCGTTGTTGTCTTCCTGGCGTTAAACGCCATGCTCAGTGTTTAGCACCACTAGCGTGAGGTCCTTGCACGAGTTACGAAGCAACTGGCGCTAAACACCAGGTCGGGGCATTTGATGAGTGGATATTTTATACACTTTTTGCATCATTTTCATATAGTTTTTGTTATGTTTTGTTTAAGTTTCATTATGTTTTCATAGGTTTTAGTGCAAAATTCACATTTTTGGATTCTACTTTGAGTTTTTGTATTTTATGATAATTTCAGGTAAATTTTGGCTGAAATTGAGGAGCTTTGGAAAAGTCTGATTCAGAGACAGAGAAAGGACTGCAGATGCTGTTGGATTCTGACCTCCATGCACTCGAAGGAGCATTTATGGAGCTAAAAAAGTTCAAATGGCACGATCTCAACGGCCTTGGAAAGCTAACATCCAGAGCTTTCTAGCAATATATAATTGTCTATACTTTGCTCTGGAAATGAAGGCCCAAAACTGGCATTCAACGCCAGCTACCAACCCATTCCTGGTGTTGGACGCCCAAAAGGGAGCAGCTGGTGCCCAACGCGCAAAAAGGAGCCCAAAGCCAGCGTCCAATGCCCCAGAGGAGTACCAAGTCATGGAGACATCCCAAGTTCAGCCCAAATACTCACCAAGTGGGTCTGGAAAGAGGATTTTTGCACTACAATACTAGTTTATCTTATTTCTGTAAACCCTAACTATTAGATTAGTATATAAAGGAAAAGATCACCCTTGTTAGGATCTTCTTCCTCCCCCATTCAAATACATTATTACTTTCTGTAAGCTATGAGTTACTAACCTCCTAGGTTAAGGTTAGGAGCTCTGCTGATTCTTATGAATTAATTATATCACTCTTCTATTTCAATCTGTGCTTGATTCCATTCTAAGATGTATCTTTGTTCTTCTTCCTAATGAATTAGGAGTGTAACTTGACCGTCATCCCTATTCTACATGGGTTTGTGCGAGTCCTTGACGGGATAGTATTGAACCACAAGCTTGATTATATATCTCTTAGACGGCTAATCCACGACTTCGTTGGGGACTTGGAGACATCAGTTCAGCCGAGGTATGGAGCGATTAGGGCCTTTGTGGTAGAGGCTTGAATCAAGACGCAGCGTTCTCTGATCCAGAAGATCCAACATTGCCGGTGGCACTTTGAGTAGGATCACCATGGGAATGGACTGCAGGAGCTTCACCCCCGTTCAGATTGGATGACCACTGACCTCGCGTTTGATCTGAAGCAGAGGAGACTAATGACCACTGACCTGTCGTTAGTCACTTACAGCCTGCCAGGGAATGAATTATCAGAAGTTGAAGTATACAGTGAGAAAAGTTGATCCAGAAAGAGGAAGCATCTCCGAAGCCTCAACCGTTCCCTCATCACTGATTTCACACCTATCCAGTAATACTTTATTTATTCCATTTTTATGCGTTTTTCTACAACAACAATATTTTCTATCTTCCTGACTAAGATCTACAAAATAGCCATTGCTTGCTCAATCCGACAATCTCCGTAGGATCGACCCTCAATCACCTGAGGTATTACTTGGATGATCTGGTGCACTTGCCGTCTATCTGTGCGAATATTGCGGAGTCAATTTTGTGCATCAAGTTTTTGGCGCCGTTGCCGAGGATTGTTCTGGGATTAACAAACTATCGGACTATCTTGTTGCATAGATGAGGCGTTCTTTAAGGTTTCATTGCTCTTTTACTTGTTTTTCTTGTTTTCTTTTTCAAAAAATTTTCAAAACATTTTCTTTTTTTAGTAATCTTTGTCTTTTGCTTGAGTCTTGTGTCTGTTTTTACGTTTGGTGTCCCGTCTATTTTTTTCTTTTTCTTTAATTTTTCGAAATTTTTTCTGTTTCCCGTTTTGATATTCGAATTATTCTTGGTTATTTTCCTTGTTTGATTTCAAAAAATTTAAGTTTAGTTTCACTTTGTGTTTTTCTGCTAATTTTCAAAAAATTTGAGTCTTTGATCCTAAAAATTTAAAGTTTGGTGTGTTTTTGGTTTTTCTTGGTTTTTCTTTTCTTTAATTTTTCGAAAATTTTTCTTGGTGTTCTTCTTGGTATTCAAATTGTTCTTGCTATTTTTCTTTGTTTGATCTTAAAATTTTTAAGTTTGATGTCCTTTTGTGTTTGTCCGCCAAAAATTTCGAAAATCTTGTCCTTAGATTTCAAAAAAATTTTAAGTTTGGTGTCTTTTAATGTTTGTCTTTTTAATTTTTCAAATTTCAAAAATTCAAAAATTCAAATTTTAAACTTTCTTGTTATCATTTCAAATCATTGTCTTATCTTTCTCTTTACATTCAAAATTTTATCTTATCTTGTTTTAAATTCAAATTTTAAAATATTATCTTACCTTAATTCAAATTCAAAATTCTTTTTTCAAATTTCAAAATTCAAAATTTTCAAAATTCAATCTTCAAATTTTAAAATCAGATCTTTCAAATCTTATCTTTCTTTGTTTGACTTCCTCTTTCCAACTTTAAATTTTTAAAATAAAATCTTATCTTATCTTTCAAATCTTTTTCAAACCTTTAATTTTTTACTTCTTCATATCTTTCTTAATATTTTTAAAAATTTTATCTTATCTCTCTTCTTAAATTTTAAAACTTACTTATCTTATCTTCTTTTTAAATTTAAAAACTTTTTTAATTTTATATCTTTACTTTCTTTTAAAATTGAATTTCCAAATCTTTATTTGACTTTTTCTTTCCACTTTTCGAAAATCTTCTCTTTAATTTTAAATCTTGTTAGTTAATTGGTTGTTCATATCTTTCTTAATCTTTCCTTTTATTATTCTTTCAAATTTTTAACTTATTATTTTCTTTATTTTCAAATTAGTTTTCCATTTTTATTTTATTTATTTATTTAATTTTCGAAAGAAAAATTAATTCTGGTCTGTTTTCTTCTTTTTGGTGTCTCACTCGGAGATCTCTATACTCTGACATAGAAACTCTCACTTTTCTTTGTCTCTTGTCTGTGTATTTGATAGTAGGACTATCGTCGGTAAAGAATTTCACAAAATATTCACGTTGCAAGTATAGCTCTCAACCGAAAAATAATCCTCAATCAAATTTTAAAGATTGGTTGTCACAAAGTTCAACCCCAATAAAAGTAACCGAAGTATTCAAACCTTGGGTCGTCTCACAAGGAATGGACAAACATGTGCATCAATATTGGTTAGAATTCCAGGGGTTGAGAGTCATGAGCAAGAATTTAAACTACTAAACTTAACATGCAAGGAATCTTAAAATGTAAGAAATTAAATCAAGTAACTAAGGCAAACTGTAAGCAATTTCAATCTAGCAAGAAAGCATATAAACTACTTCTATTTTAAAGCTAAGTAACCAACTAAACTAGCTATAACAAGAACTAACAATTGGTATTTTTTGGGTTTCAAATATGAATAATAAAAGGAACTCTTGGCTAGGCATAGAAATTGGGGTCACCATCCTAGTCTAATAACCATATCTTGACAATTGTGAGGAACCAAGCTCATTAAGTTTACTTCTATACTTGATGTATGTCAAATGGCTTAGTCAACATCAATCCATAAATCCTAACCTAGCTACTAATTGACTTAGTAGCAAGCTAGTGTCAATGATTATCAAATTGACCACTAAGGGTTCTCAAATCACCAATTCAATTATACCCAATGACTCAAGTTTACCCAATTTCCTTAGCCTAGACCAAGGGTTAAGAAAACTACTCCATAATCAAAGGAAACATTTCATCAAACACATAGTATGCACTAGCAAAAGACATATTTAAATTACAAATTAATTGAAAACTACAAGTACCCACTAACAATTATCAATGGAAAACAATCCAAACAACACTATTAATCATGGAAAACATCAATGTACTAGTGAGAATTCAAGATCTACAAAATTCATAAAGTGAGAAGAAAATGAGAACTAACAAGAACATCCACAATTCAAACACAAGATCTAAACAAAAGTATGCTAGAGAATTCAAATTGAACAACTAAAACTAGAATTAACAAAAACCAATTCAGAATTCAACTAGGAAAGATAAATCAAACTAGATCTAGAGGAGAGTGAGAGTTCCTCTCTCTAGAACATAAGAACCAAAAGAAGCCAAAATATGTGCCCAGTCTACAATGAATGATCTCCCCCTCTCCCTCTAGAGTTCCTGAGTCTTTTCCATGCAGAATCCAGCTGAATTTGGGCCTGGAGCTCCTCATAAATTGCCAGCCACGATTTCATTAATGAGGTCACGTGCTGCTCGTCACGCATACGCGTGGGTCACACGTACGCGTCGCCTGAGTTTCGCGATTCACGCATACGCATCAAGCATGCATACGCGTCAATGGGGAATTCGCAAATCCACGCGAATGCGTCACTCTAGCGCGCCATGCCTAGCTCCTTGCACCCACGCGTGCGCGTGGGCTACACGTGCACATTGCAGCCGATTCTCCAAAGCTCAATTCTTCATGTTCCTTCCACTTGTGCATGCTTCTCCTCTTTCTTCTAGGTCATTCTTTCCCTACAAATCTAAATCACTCAACAAACATATCACGGCATCGAATGATAATAGAAGAGGATCAAAATATGGCATTTTTAAGCAAAAGAAGCATGTTTTCCATCATGAAGCAAAATTAGGAAGAGAACACAAAACCATGCAATTTTTATGAATAAGTGTGGAAAATATTCATAAAACCCCCCCCCCAAATTCTACACAATATAAACCACAAAATTGGGGTTTATGAATATGCAAGGTCCGGAAGAGTACACTATGGATCTAGAGGGAGAGGCACAACCAAGAAGAACCTTGGGTCTTATACAGCCCCCACTCCTGATTTCTATGGGAGCAGCTGATGAGCGGAAATTTTATACGCTTGTTGAATCATTTTCATATAGTTTTTAGTAGTTTTTGTTTAGTTTTTATTAAGTTTTTATAGATTTTAGTGTTAAATTCATAGTTTTGGATTCTAATATGAGTTTTTGTGCTTTTGTACAATTTCAGGTATTTTCTGGTAGAAATTGAGGAGCTAGAGCAGAAGTCTAATTCAAAGACAGAGAAAGCACTGTAGATGTTATCCAGATTTGACCTCCCTGCATTCAGAAGAGATTTTCTAGAGCTACAAAAGTCCTAATGGAGCGCTCTTAAGAGCTATAAAAAGATGACTTCCAGAGATTTCTAGCAATATATAACAGTCCATACTTTTTTTTGGATTAGAACGCCCAAAACTGGCGTCCAACGCCAGCTTCCTGCCCCCTTCCAGGCATCCAGCGCCCAAAAGTAGAAACTAGAGTCCAAACGACCAATGAGGACCACCTAGCTGGTGTTCCACACCCAAGAAACCTCATAGCATGTGGATCTCATCAAAGCTCAGCCCAAATACTCATCAAGTTGGCCCCATAAGTGGATTTTAGCACTAAATAGACTCTTTTACCCTTATTAGTCATCTGTTTAGTATTCAAAGTGTATTTTAATTAATCTATAGACATCACGCACATCATTCAGCCCTATTTTCGTTTTTCCTTTATATTTTTACTTTTAGTATGAGTTTCTAAACCTCGTAGGTTGAGGGGAGGAGCCCTACTGAGTCCTATGAATTAATAAAAGTATTGCTATTTCTTTTTCGATTCGTGTTTGATTTACTTCTAAGATGTATATCCGATCTTCATCATGGTGAGTAGGATGATCTGACAAATTAGATCTGTTCATCACATTAAGATGAACGTGCCTGACAAACACCCGCGTCTATTTGGGTTCGTGTGAATACGTGGCCGGAAAGCATGAGCCAACAGCTATATTTATACATCTTTCATATGGTTAATCCACGACTTCGTTGGAGACTTCTCGAGACACCAGTTAAGCCAATTTCTAGGGAGATTAGGGTCTCCGTGGTATAGGCTAGAATTTATAGAAGCAGCATTCTCTGATCTGGAAGTTTCAACTTTGTCTGTGGCATTTTGAGTAGGATCGCCAAGAGAATGCGCTGCTAGAGCTTCACCCTCTGTAGCAGAGGAGATCAATGACCATGGACAATGGCTTTGATCACATACAGCCTGCCATAGAAGAAGATCATTCAAAAGCAAAGAAGACAGTAAAGAGTTATTTCAGCAAGGCAAAGCAACTCCAATCCTTAACTCTATTCCTCTCACTGATTTAATCCAATTGGTTTTACACTTTTCACACATTACTCTTACAACTCTATATATGACATATAATCATTCAAAGTTTATCCAACAACCTTCTGATTCTGCCTGACTAAGACCTGCAAGATAACCAAAGCTTACTTCAAACTACAATCCTCGTGGGATCGACACTGACTCACTCAGGTATTACATGGACAACCCAGTGCACTTGCTGGTACAAGAGTACGAAAAGGTGTGGGGTTTTGTGCTACCAAATTTTTGACGCCGTTGCGGGGGATTGCTGAGTTTGAATAAATAGAAGGATTGCCTTGCTCCCTAGATCAGGTAGTTTATTTTACATTATTTTAATTAAGTCTTTTATTTTTATTTTCTTCTTCAAATTTTCGAAAAATTAAAAATCATTTTCAAAAATATTTTTCTTTTCTTTTTTTAATTGTTGTTCTTGATTTGAGTCTTGTGTTCTTGTTAAGTCTTTTATTTCTATTTTCTTCTTCTCTATTTTTTTCGAAAATTAAAAAAAAAGTTTTTCAAAAATATTTTTCTTTCCTTTGTTTAATATTTGTTCTTGGTTTGAGTCTTACATGTTCCTGTTTTTCAATTACAAAAAAATTTTAAAACTTTTCCAAAGAACCTTTGCATGTAGTTTATTTTCAAGCATCCTTATCTTTCTGTTTGAGTCTTTTTTCTAAAAATCTTTTAAAATTAGTGTCTTTTTGTTTGAAGCTTGTTTCAATTTTTAAGTTTGGTGTTTGAGTCTTTTTGTTTATGTTCTTGATAAATTTTCATTTCTTTGAGTCTTTATTTTTATTCCTTACAGCAATTTTTAATTTTTTGGTATCTTCCTTTCAAAAGTTTTCAAAAATAATTTTTCTTTGTTTAAATCTTGTGTCAAGTCTTTAAGTTTGGTGTTTCCTTATTACTTTTCTTTTAATTTTCAAAAATTGTGTTTCGGTTTACAAAAAAATTTTAAGTTTAGTGTTCTTTTTATGTTCTTGAGTTCTTTGAGTCTTTGAATTTTGTTTTTTGCGTTCTAGTTAGTCTTCAAGGTGTTCTTGTGTTTTATTTGTGTTTTGATCTTAAAATTTTTAAATTTGGTGTCCCATTGTGTTTTAAAAATTTTAAAATTTGGTGTCCCATTGTGTTTTGATCTTAAAATTGTCGAAAATTGGGTGCACTAGATCTAAAAATTTTAAGTCTTGCATCTTTTACTTGTTTGTCTCTCTCCTCATTAATTCAAAAATAAAAAAATATCTTTTCTTATTTTTAATTATTTTTTCGAAAATTTTACACAAAGAATTCAGATTTTAATTTTTAAATTTTTTATCTTATCTAATCTTAATTTTAAAATTCAAAAATCAAATCTTTTCAAAATAAAAAATCGTATCTTTCTCAAAATCTTATCTTATCTTATTTCAAATTTAAAATTTCAACTTTCAAATTTTCAAAAATTAAAATTTCAAATTTAAAAATCCTAAATTTAAATTTAAATTTCAATTTTTAAAATTAAACCTTTTCAAAAATCAAATCTTTTTTTTCAAATCTCTATCCTATCCTGTTCACTTTTTCAAAAATTCAAAATTTAAGATGTCAAAATATAAAATTTTAAATTTCAAACTTCAATTTCAATTTTTAAAATTTTAAAATTTAATTTTCAAATTTCAATTTTAATTTCAAATCTTATCTTATCTCTTATCTTATTTTAAATTCAAATCATTCTTAATTAATCATTTATCTTCTCTCTCCTCTTTTTCAAAACTTCCTAACTAATTCTTCCCCCTCTGATTTTCAAAAATTCTCTTCCTCTTCTCTCTCTTCTATTTTCAAAATTTAATAATTAAATTTTAAATTCTTTTTAATTAATTAATTTTAATTTTGGACTAAATAAATAAATAAAATAAAAATAAAAATATTTTAATTCTTATTCATCTCTTATATTCCTATTTCTTCCCCTATACCTATTTCTTCTTCCTCTTCTTCTACCCTCCTTCATTATGAACCCAAGTGGGAATGAAGAGTTTAGGAGAACTCTGGGATCTTACACAAATCCCACTGCTGACTTCTATGAAAGAAGTATTAGCATACCTCAGATCAGAGCTAGTAGCTGATAAACCCCAATTTTGTGGTTTATCTTGTGTTGATTTTAGGAGATTTTATCAACTTTTTGCACATTTATTCACTAAAATAGCATGGTTTTGTAAATTCTACTTAAATTGTGCTTAAGAGTGAAAACATGCTTTTTAGACCCAAAAATTGATAAATTTAATTCACTTTAATTCCATTCGATACCTTGATATATTTGTTAAGTGATTTAAGGTTTAGAAGGCAAAGATTTGATTGAAGGAATGAAAAAAAAGCATGTAAAAATGGAGAACTCATGAAGAAATGAAGGAATTGCTAAGCTTTCAATCCTGACCTCTTCACACTAAAATGATCATAACTTGAGTTACAAAGGTCCAAATGAGGTGGTTCTAGTTGCGTTGGAAAGCTAACATCCGAGGCTTCACAATGATATACAATTTCCATAGTTGCTTTGCAGTTTGGCAATGTGCATGCGTCGCCCATGCATGCAACACGTGACCAGCGATTTCTGAAGCATTTTGGGCCCAATCCAACCCATTTTTGATGCTATTGAACCTGGGATTGAAGGGGAAATGAACCAAGTAGTCATAGTGTAGTTTCCGTAACGTTTTAGGGTAGAATTCTAGAATGAGAGGCTCTCTCCTCTCTCTAGATTTAGGGTTTTTATTTCCATTTCTTTTTTGATCTAGATTTTAATCTTGTTTCATTTTAGTTTTCCATTACTTTTATTCGTTCTAGCATTTTAGTTTAGTCACTTCTCTTGTTAATTTCTTATTTTGCTCTCTTTTATGTTGATGAACCATTGTTGGATCTTGATTTCTTCTAAGCAATTTTATGTTTCCATGTCTTCTTTTATGTTTATCTTCATTCCTATTATTGATTTCTTGCTTATGATAGTTATGGGTTTTGTTAATTCTTACATTTTATGATATTTACCTTTATTGCACTCTAGGTGTTTGATGAAATATTTGCTCTAGTTTTTGAGTAGTTTTCTTTACTCTTGGCCTAGGCTAAGGGAATTGAGTGACCTTAAGTCATTAGGTCTCATTGAATTGGTGATTTGAGAATCCTTAGTGGTCAATTTGAGAACAATTCCGAGGGTTACCTGAAACTGTAGGTCGATCTCGGTTGAGATCTGCTGTGGTGGCCAGAGTAGTCGTGTCTGACTTGTTGGAGCTGGTGGAGCTAGAGATGCTGTTGATCCTTCGTCACCGAAGGGTGGTAGTACATGCAAGAGACTCCGATGCTTAAGTTAGCATGGACTTTAAGCAGGTTTTTAGTAGAATCAGAGTATGAGTTATCCCTGGGTGCTCCAGTGTATTTATAGTAGGTAGAGTGACCTTTTTGGAGATAAGATAATTATCTTATCTTATCTTATCTTTGAGTGAAGTCATCTTATCCTTTGGGGGACCACCCTTATCTTTCTAGGCTTTGGCTGCCTTTAGATTGGACTGTGTCCCTTTATTTGGGCCTGCCTGGGCTCTTTGTAGCGATTTGGCCAAACTCTTTGAGAAAAGGTTGGGAAATTCCAGACCTGAGGAGGTCGGTCAAATTTTCTTTAATCAGCCCGGGTCGTATAGGTCGACCCAGGGCGTGAACAGTGCCCTGGTTGAGCACGGTCTTCCTTTTGGAGTTGTGTCCCTTTTTAGACTTCGATCTCCTTTGTTGGGGAAGCCGAGCTCGAGCATCTTGATCTCATTGTAGAGTGGCTTAAATGCGGAGCGTTTTTCTCACCCCCTTTTTAATTGCAACGTGCGTTTTGCCTTTCCTTGGGAATGTGCGAGAGTAAAACCCATTAACTCCCTTGCCGTTTCCTTTGTTTCCCTCTTTTGTATCTCATTTTTGAATTTTTCAAAGCTTCCTTCAATTTTCTCTTCTCTTGCTCACTGTAACTTCTCCTTTTTTTTTTCGTTTTTGCATTTTCGCGCTTCCCTTTTCTTTTACTCGAGAGGTGATTGGCCGGTGTCGCTTGCTTCAATCTCTAATCGTCTCCTTCTTGTCTGCAGGTTGGTTTTCTTCTTCTTTCTCTTTTACCTTCCACGCCATTTTTCGTGTTTGCATTGTTTTAATTCTGAAAAGTTTTATTCTTTTGCTTGAATTCGTTTTGGAAAGTTTGCATCTTTCTCTGCTTTTGTTGTGTCTGATTATCACTGTAAATGTGTGCTCTGAGGGTTTTTTTGATTTGTATGAATCGCCATTTTTTTTCGGCTGTCAGTTTGTAGTTTGACGTAGTGAACTCCAAAGGATTTCAAAAAGGTTGGATCTTTCTTGATGATTTCTGCGTGGTTTGTTTGATGTTTGATGGTATGCTGCTTTGTATGGCATGGATGATTTCCTTTTGATGCGACGAAAATCCCTTTGCTGATAAACTGTGAAAAGATCGTGACTTTGACTCCTTTTTTATGAACTGTGACTTTCTTTGTGGGGTGTCACTGTCTAAGGGGGGTTGTTTTCTTGTTTGAGAGGTTTCGGGATATAGACTGTTGATTTTCCTCCTTTTCCTGGGTTCTTACTTTGTTATTGCCTCCAAAGGATGCCCCTGGACTTTCGTGTAAGTTCTGGGGTTTCCTTTTACTACTGTTTCTGAGTCTTTTAACTTTTGCATTCTATTGTCCAAGTTATCTCCATATTTGTCTGAGATGTTTTCTATCTTGTCAGAGCTATTTGATTAGTAACCTATTTTTTCCTTTTTCTCACTGTAGGACTAGTTGACCCATGTCTACTCACAAAAATATTGTCGAGACGTCCTCCAAAGTCCCGGGGCATGTCTGACTGTCTAGACTCCCTCGTCTTGATGTGCGTTTCTGTGGTTAATTCTGAGTATTGTGTGCATCTTAGGAGACATTACAGGGTTTGTAGTAATAGAGATTAGGAAAAGGATTATGAGTTGATAGCACCTGACCCAGATGAGAGAGTTTGTTTTCCTTTTTTGACTAAGGGGGAACGCCCCTTCTTTTATGCTTATGACTACTTTTTTAGCCAAATGAACATCACCATTCCTTTTACTTCCTTTGAGACCGACTTGTTGTGGTCCTGTAACGTTGCTCCTTCTCAGCTTCACCCGAACTCGTGGGGCTTTATAAAGATCTTCCAATTATTTTGCCAAGAACTGGATGTCCGACCTTCTCAAACTCTCTTTCTTTACCTTTTTGTTTTGACGAAGCCTGGGGCAGCTAAGAAGAAGGCTTCTTGGATTTCTTTCTGAGCTGCCCAGCGAAAGAAAGTTTTTTCTATGTATGATGAATCTTTTAGGGATTTCAAAAACTATTACTTCAAGGTCCGAGCTATTGAAGGAGCTCGGCCTTTCTTCTTGGAACAGAATAATGAGCCTGCTTCCCCTTATGTTGGCAACAGAATATGGTAGTGTCTAGATATACTTGGAAAATGTTGGATGAGGTTGAGCAGGCTTTTGTACATGTACTAGAGGAGAATTGGGGGGAGCCTTCCCATCTCGATACAAATAGGTTCTTGGGGAATCCTTCCCTCCTTCGAACTGAATTGGGTAGCTGCCAATTTCTTTTTAGCTTTGTCTTTGTTATTTTGTTAGTTTTGTCAATCCATCTCTTTCTAACTTGCAACTTTGGTTTTGCTGCTTTATTTTTTTCAGAGATGGTGAAGACTACTGACTCTATGAAGGCTTTTAAGAGGGCGAGAAAGGCAACTACTGCCCAGAATATCTCAACCAAAGGTCCTGGGGAGGGATCTTCTAATGTTACCTGAGGAGGTCGACCTCGAACACTTCTGGCCGAGGATGTGATGACTTGCATCATCTACCCTTCTTTCATGCATAAAGAAGACCATAAAAGAGCATAAATCTCATTTGATCAGTACAATTCATGCATTATTTGATGAATATTATGGTACACTATTTGAGATGAGTTGTGCTGAATTTTAGGTGAAAAAGGCATCAAAAATGGGTAGAAGACAAACAAGAAGCTGGGCGTGTGAAACCGGCGTGTCACTTGGGAGCAAACACCAAAAAAATGCAATGGCGTGGCACGCCAGGAGCTGGGCGTGGCACGCCAGTACTAAAGTCCATAGAAGAAGTCCAAGCATGCATGTGGGCATGGCACGCCAGGGACTGAGCGTGGCACGCCGTGGCGGCACGCCTGACCCATCAATTATTATGGGCGTGCCACTTGAGCAAAGGGGGTGGCACACTAACTCACCATTCCAAGAAGAACCTCCACTATGGCGTGCCATTTGGTATCGAAGGCGTGGTACGCTAGCTCCAAGAAGTCACTTGGGCGTGCCACTTGAGAACCCAGGCGTGGCACGCCAAGCCTGAAGAGTTCACAAATCCATGGGCGTGCCACTTGAACAGCATGGCGTGGCACGCTGGTACAATAATCCAGAGAAGGGGCTGAAGGAAATTGAAGACTGGGCGTGCCACTTGGTATCGAAGGCGTGGCACGCCAACCCAAGCATGTCACTATGGCGTGCCACTTGAAGGCTGAAGCGTGGCACGCCAACTACTGGAACCAAGACAAGATCATGGGCGTGGCATGCTAGCCTTTAGGCGTGGCACGCTGGTATAAGTTTCCAGGGAGGATGAAGGAGGCCAATTACATGGGGCGTGCCACTTGGTATCAAAGGCGTGGACGCCACTCACCATTCTTCACTTGGGCGTGCCATTTGAGCAACCAGGTATGGCACGCCAGCGTCATTCAGAGAGCAAAGAAGCATTGGGGCATGCCATTTGAGTTCGTGGCATGGCACGCCAAACAGAGGAACCACTCACTCACAAAAGGGGCGTGGCACGCCAGGCCAGACCCTGGGCGTGCCACGCTAGTGCAACTTTCCATAAAGACTTAGCCAAGCATAGACAAGGGCGTGGCATGCCAGACCCTGGGCGTGGCATGCCAGTTCAAGTTTTCAGAGGCAAGGAAAGGTGGAAAAAGGCAAAGGGTGTGCTACTTGAGTTCGAAGGCGTGGCACGCCAACACAAGAATTCCACTATGGCGTGCCACTTGAGTTCGAAGGCGTGGCACGCCAAGGTTGATAGGGAGATAAGCGTGCCACTAAAAGTATTGGGTGTGGCACGCCAAGCTAGAAAAGAAGGGCACGTGACACGCCAGTAAAGCGCCAGCCACACGCCAGCTGGGAAGTCACGCTTATTGAGTGTTTTCTTTTCCCTCCAAAATGTAATTTTTTTTTTCACTTTTGTAATTCTTTTATTTTACTAGAGTAGTATAAATACCCCCGAGAAGTAATGAAGAGGGGGTTAAGCAGTTAGTGTTAGATCCACTTTTATACTTCACTTTTGAGTACTTTTTGAGCTATGAGTAGCTAACTTCCCTCTCATTGAGAGAGGGAGCTCTGTTGTACTTGATGGATTGATAATAGTGAAATTCTTCTTCTCTTCATCTTCTCTTTGATTTGCTAGAGGGAATTTCATTCTTAATGCTTAGCATTCAATTATCTTGGGAAAGAGATTGAATGCAATTGGGTTTCATGGGAACCTTGGGAAAGGAAGCATGAAACCATGCTTGAAATCCCTTCTCAGACTTGAGTAGAATCTGGGTTTTGGTGTTTGGATATGTGACATATAATCCTCCCTCTACTTGGACCTATAATGGTGTGTGGTATAATCAGGGACCAAGCCTATCTCTCTTCAAGAGCAATTAGACCAAGGAATTGGCTATTGATCAAGATCTGAGAGATTGAGTCACCAAGGGATTGGGACTCAATCAATCATGATTGCCAAGAGGTCAATGAGTTGCATGATTGAAGAGGATATAAGCTAGATTTGATCCAAAGAGACAATATTTCCCACCATCAGATGAATTTCCCCATTCTTATCTATCCATTTCTTTACAGCTTAATTTTACATTCAGCAATTCCCCATTCCCATTTACATTCAAGTCATTTATGATTCTGCACTTTACATTCTGCCATTTATATTTCTGCACTTTATTGCTTTTCTTTATATTCTAGTCATTTACATTTATGTTATTTACAATTCTGCACTTCATAATCCTATTGATCCACTTGACTAATTCATTAATTAATTAAAACTGCTTGAATTTGCCAATCTCTGTGGATACGATCCCACTCTACTATGAGTTATTACTTGACGATAATTTTGGTGCGCTTGCCAAAAGAACTAATTCACCAATTTTGAATGGGGGTGTGAATTGGATTCATGAAGTTTTATGGTGCCGTTGCTGGGGATTGGCTTAAATTTGATTATGATTAAATTGATTGGAGAGCTAGATTAAGCAATTTAAATTCCTTGTTATTTTAGTTTCTTCTATTTAGCACCTTTTATTTTTTATTATTTTAATTTTTATTTTGAGTTCTATTTCTTTCTTCTTTAATTACATTTATTCGTCATCCGTATTTCCACTCTTCTAACTGTTTGATTAATTGCAACACTCACACTAACAACCACTTCAACAATAGTAATTTCTTCAATCATTTTCTTTCTTGCTTTTTGCCTTGTTGGTTGTATGACAGGTAGGAGAAGCGGGGCTTCAACTTCCTTTGATTCTGAACCTGAGAGGATCTTTCTTATATTAAGGAGGGAAGCAAGAGGGAAGGGAGTCATTGGTGCTGAGGAAGAGGAAGAGTATTTTGAAACAGACATGGAGGAGAATATGGAAAACCACCATGAAGAAGAAGCTCACAACCATGCCAGAGAAGGCCCAGTAAATCATGATGGGTAAGAAAGGAGAGTCTTAGGCTCCTACATCAACCCAAACCCAGGAAATTGTGGCAGTAGCATCCTGAAGCCAATAATTCATGCCAATAATTTTGAGCTAAAGCCTCAGCTCATCACACTTGTTCAGAATAATTGCTCATATGGAGGAAGTGCCCAAGAAGTCCCTAATCAACATCTCAGCATATTCTTGAGGATATGTGATACTGTAAAGTCTAACGGGGTACACCCTGACATCTATAAACTACTCTTGTTCCCTTTCTCACTCAGAGATAAGGCAGCAAAGTGGTTGGAATCATTCCCCAAGGATAACCTAACTACACGGGAGGAGGTCGTGAACAGATTCCTTGCAAGATTTTACCCTCCACAAAGAATCAATAGGCTGAGAGCTGAGGTGCAAACTTTCAGACAATAAGATGGAGAAACACTCTATGAGGCCTGAGAGAGATTCAAAGATCTTACAAAAAGATGCCCACCAGAAATGTTCAATGAGTGGGTACAACTACATATCTTTTATGAGGGATTATCCTATGAAGCAAAGAAGGTTGTGGATCATTCTTCAGGAGGCTCACTCAACAAAAAGAAAACCATTGAAGAGGCCATAGATGTCATTGAGACTGTAGCTGAAAATGAGTATTTCTATACTTTAGAAAGGACCCAGAAAAAGGGAGTGCTAGAACTCAACTCTGTAGATGCTTTGTTAGCTCAGAACAAGGCAATTGCAGCTCAAATAGCAGCTCTAACTAAGAGGATGGAGGCCAATCAAGCCTCAGTCATTCAAGACCAAACTCCTCAACAAGAAGGGAATACACCAGAATCTAAAGGTGACTGGGAACAAGCTAATTATGTGAACAATTCATCCATACCACCATATGACCCACACTCCAAGTCTTCCCAGGTTAGAGGAACCACCCAAACTTTGGGTGGGGAAATCAACAAAACCACAACCAGGACCACAACAAGCTTTATTCATCAAATCAGCATTCCAACCACAACCCCAACCATCAAACAGGGAACCATAGACCCTATCATAACTCACAAAACACATCATACCGTAGTAACTAACCCATACACAACAACCTCAATCAAGATGCACCATCCTCAACTATGCAACCATGTGAAATCAAGAGCAACTTTGAGAGAATGGAGGCTGCAATAGCACAACTGTCCTCACAGATTATAGGGATAGTCTCCACCCTCATGGACAGACAAGCACAAACTGAAAGAAGGATAGACGCTAATCAAGAAGAATATAGGTCAAATCTGAAAAATCAAGAGCAGCAATCTCAAAGTTGGAAGCACAAGTGGGGATTTTATCCAAGAAATTCCCACTTCCCACACACACATTTCCCAGTGATACCATGGCTAACCCAAGAGGGGAATGCAAAGTCATTACTCTAAGAAGTGGAAAGGTTGTGGAGGAAGGAACCCCAAGCAAAGACGATCATGAAGAAGTTGCAGCAAAGCATGAGAACAAGGATGAAGGGGAGATCCCTGCTCCACCTCCACCAAAACCAGTCTTGAAGCCTTATGTGCCAAAAGCACCATACCCACAAAGACTGAGAAAAGATGGGAAGGATGGTCAGTTTTCTAAGTTCCTAGAGATCTTCAAGAGGCTCCAAATCAACATACCATTTGCTGAGGCATTAGAACAAATGCCACTCTATGCCAAATTTTTGAAGGAGCTTATAACCAAAAAGAGGAACTGGGAGGCAAAAGAAACCATAATATTGACTGAAGAATGTAGTGCCATTATACAGAAGAAGTGCCTCAAAAGCTGAAAGACCCAGGGTGTTTTCAAATCCCCTGCATCATAAGGGACATCACCATTGAGAAAGCTTTGTGTGATTTGGGAGCTAGCATAAATCTTATGTCCCTAAACATGATGAGAAGGATGAAGATTGAGGAAGCCAAGCCAACAAGAATGGCACTCCAATTGGCTGACAGAACATTTAAGTTTCCACATGGGGTGGTGGAGGACTTGCTAGTGAAAGTAGGAGAATTCATTTTCCCTGCTGATTTCATCATGCTGGACATGGAAGAAGAGGCCAACACGTCAATTATCCTAGGAAGACCATTCCTAGCTACTGCTGGAGCCATCATTGATGTGCAAAAAGGGGAATAAGTCTTGAGGTTGTATGAAGAAAAAATGGTCTTCAACGTCTTTAAAGCAATGAGTTACCCCAAGGAATCCATAGGAGAATGCATGCTGGTAGACACCAAGGAACAGATAGTTCAAGAAGTCTTGGAAGAAGAACAATGTGGAGGAACCATTGAGCTGGAACAAGCATCAGATGGAGAACCACCACAAGCAACCATGAGAAACTCAATCATGCCAACCACTACAGACACAAAGATGTAGAGTCACCAAAACTAGAGCTGAAGACCTTACCACCCAGCTTGAAATATGCATATCTGGGTGCTAACAACACTCACCCAGTGATCATAAATTCAAGTATGAGCAAGGAACAAGAAGAGGAGCTTATCCAAGTGCTGAGATAACACAAGGATGCCATAGGCTGGACACTTGCAGATTTAAAAGGGATCAGTCCTTCAATGTGTATGCATAAGATCTTACTTAAAGAAGATGCCAAACCTTCAAGACAACAACAAAGGAGGCTGAACCTAACTATGAATGAAGTGGTTCAGAAAGAAATGCTGAAATTGTGGCAAGCAGGGGTGATCTACCCCATCTCAGACAGCCCTTGGGTAAGCCCGGTGCAAGTAGTTCCTAAGAAGGGAGGGATCACTGTTGTGGCAAATGAGAAGAATGAATTGATACTCACAAGGACAGTGATCGGATGGCGTATGTGCATTGACTACCAGAAACTTAATGAAGCCACCCGGAAGGATCACTTTCCCTTACCTTTCATGGACCAGATGCTTGAAAGATTGGCAGGACATGAGTATTATTACTTCCTAGATGGGTATTCGGGTTACAATCAAATTGTTGTAGACCCCAAGGATCAGGAAAAAACTTCATTTACTTGTCCATATGGTGTCTTTGCTTATAAGAGAATGCCCTTTGGATTGTGCAATGCACCTGCAACATTTCAAAGGTGCATGCTCTCCATTTTTTCAGACATGATTGAGAAGTTATAGAAGTATTCATGGACGACTTCCCTGTATTTGGGAACTCATATTCTGATTGCCTATACCATCTTGCTCTTGTGCTGAAAAGGTTTCAAGAAACCAACCTAGTTTTAAACTAGGAGAAGTGCCATTTTATGGTAACTGAAGGGGTGGTTCTTGGTCACAAGATTTCAAAAGATGGCATAGAAGTGGACAAGGTAAAAGTGGAAGTAATTAAAAAATTACCTCCACCTTGCAATGTCAAAGCAATCAGAAGTATTTTGGGACACGCTGGGTTCTATAGGAGGTTTATCAAAGATTTTTAAAGATTGCAAAACCCCTTAGCAACCTACTTGTCTCAAATACTCCCTTTGTTTTTGATAGAGAATGCATGGTAGCCTTTGATGAACTTAAGGAGAAACTCTCCTCTGCACCTATTATAGCACCACCAAGCTGGGATCTTCCCTTTGAACTAATGTATGATGCATCTGATTTTGCTGTTGGTGCTGTTCTAGGACATAGGAAAGACAAGCTAGTACATGTTATTTATTATGCTAGCAAGGTTCTTAATGAGAATCAAAGGAACTATACCACCACGGAGAAAGAACTTTTAGCCATAGTTTTTGCTTTTGATAATTTTGGATCATATCTTATTGGCTCAAAAGTAATTGTGTTCACTGATCATGCAGCACTCAAATACTTGCTTACTGATGCAAGCGGAAATTGGCGAGTTAAGAATGATTATAAAATATGCGTTGCAAGTATAGTTCTCAACCAACCAGAAATCCGCTTATCAATTTAGAAGGGTGTCACAAAAATTAAAATCAAAATACTGGGAGTATGAATCCCAGGTCGTCTCCCAATGAGTTGCAGAAAAGTGTGCTATTTTATTAATCAGATGTTTTCAAAAAGATTTGAGTTGAATGGCAGAAAATTAAATTAGAGAATTTATATAAATTTAAATAAAAGCCTTGACTGGGAGTTGATTAGTTGGAAGCCCTATTCTTGTTGCAGTACTCTCAAGACTAATTAATAATTGGGGATTATTCTGTTTAGTTGTCCCTCACTAAGTAAGGGAAAGTTAAACAAGTTGGAATGCTATTCTATCCACAAGTTCCAATCCGCTCTTGGGAGGATTGGTGTTAGTGACTAGAGAGCAATCCAACAATAAACCCAACTACAACCTTTCTCTTGAGCATCCCAACTTCAAGGGTTTCTTTCAATCAACTCCCCATCAAGTTAGGGAACTACTCGCTCATTGTAAATGTAAAATTCATAACATAAGAAAAGGAATTAAAGAAAGACATGATAAATAATGATCAAAAGATTAATTAAAAATAAAAGTAATTCTTGTATTAATAAATGCTAAAATAATCTGATAGTAAATTTAAGTAAATTAAGGAACATGGAAGGTAAGAGAAAACTAAAGAGAACGAACTAGAATGTCGAAGTCTTGATGAGGCAATAACTCTTCTCAATATCCCAATGCAAAACAATGAACATAACAAATCCTAAAAACTATGAATGTGTAGAGAGAAAACCTAGAGTAGAGGAAAACTAGATCTAAAAACTAAAACTATGCGGAATGAATGTTGTTGTTGGTTTCTGCATGTTCTTTGGCTCTAGTCTGCTTTCTAGGCCGAAAACTGGGTCAAAATAGGGCCCGAAATCTCCCCCAGCGATTCTGCAGATTATGCAGATCGCGCATGTCACGCGGTCGCGTCATCCATGCGGCCGCGTCATTCGGCTTTCTGCTTTGCCACGCGGTCGCGTCGTCCATGCGGCCGCGTCACTCGTGCTATTCCATGCCGCGCGGTTGCGTCATCCATGCGGCCGCGTCACTTCTCGCTGGTCATCTCCTCAATTTCTTGTGTTCCTTCCTTTTTGCAAGCTTCCTCTCCAATCTCCAACTCATTCATGCCCTATAAAGCCTGAAACACTTAACACACAGATCACGGCATCGAATGGAATAAAGGAGAAATAAAATACATCATTAAAAGTCTCTAGGAAGCAAGTTTTCAATCATGCAATAACTTTAGGAAGGAATTATAAATGCATGCTTATTTAATGAATAAGTGGGTAAAGATCATGATAAAACCACATAAATAAACACAATATAAACCATAAAATAGTGGTTTATCAACCTCCCCACACTTAAACATTAGCATGTCCTCATGCTTAGTTGAAGGAGATAAAATGAATGAGTAAGAACATGTAAAACCTATGAAATGCAATGCAACCTATATATATGAATGCAACTATATGATTCTTGTCCACTTGATCTAAAGTAAGTAAGCTCTTCAAAACAATTACAAATCAAATTCCACTAACTCAATTCTTATACAGTAAGAATAGATAAAAATGCAAGAAGATAGCTCATGAAAGCAGGGAACATAGAAATTCAAGCATGGAACCCTCACTGATGATGTATGTACACTCTAGTCTCTCTAGTGTATAGGGTCATCACTCTATCCTTCTCTAATCATGCTCTCTAATTTTTGTTCTTCTCCTAATCAATCAACAACATTTAATATACCAATGCAAACATCGTGAGGTCTTTTCAAGGTTGTAATGGGGCCAAGGTAAGGGTAAGGATATATATATGGCTAAGTAAGCTTATAAATTGAATCTTTAATTAACCCAAGCTTTAACATAACCTATATATATTCTATATAACTTTTAAAATTCATACCTAGCTACCCAGAAATCTCTTTCAAATCCATACTCATGTATCAACCTTTTATTTTGATTTTATCATACATGCATTGATCTTTGAATGCTTGACTTAGCATTGGGGTAATTTTGTCCCCTTATTTATTTATTGAGTATTTTTGGATTTTTTTTATAAACATAGAAACATAAAAATAACACAGCTTATCAATACACATAGATTTTTAATTTTTATAGTTTCACATGAGTAGGTATCCAAATTCCCATAATATTATCATGACTCATTCCCTTATTATCCTTTGTTCCCACAATTTCCCATACTTAAATAACATACACAATTCTATCTTAAGCTAACCAAAGATTTAATTTGGGGTATATACTTGTTTTTCCGCTTAAGGCTAGTAATGTGGTAAAATATAGAACAAACGGGATTTAAAAGCTCAAAGTGGCTAACAAAGGTGATTGAAAGGGTAGGCTTTATTTGGATAAGTGAGCTAAACAAATAATGGCCTCAATCACATGCAAACATATAAATATAATAAACATTAGACATATAGGATGAAACAAAATGTAGATTACAATCATAGAGAAGTAAACACACAAGAATCAAATAATTATGGTTAAATAATGTAACCATTCATAAAGGCTCAAATCTCACAGGTTGTGTGTACTTTAGCTCAAAAATCATGTTCCAAATACAACTTCAAGCAAATTTAACATAAAAGTTTTAATTAAAATTAGTGAAATTTTGTTCCAAAGATAAGGTCTTAGAAGAAACTTATTGTCTTTTCAATCAAGCAGAACATGCATGCAACTAACCTATTACTATGCAATTTATCCTATTCTACAAAAGAAAAATCTAACTAAATATCCTAATTTATTGGTGCTAGGGAAGAGAAAGTACCTCCGGAAGTCAGCTACTGACCAACCTCCCCACACTTAAGGCTTTGCACCATCCTCGGTGCCATCTGTCAAGAACAAAGGTGGGCTGGTAGCAGTATCTCCACAGTCAGGACCATCATGGCTCCTTGTGCTGGTAAAAGAAGTGGAGTCTGGGGTATCTGAGTCCTTGAATTTTCCCATGATCAACTCCTTGAGGTATGTGAATCGGCGCTTGTTATGGCGCTCTCTCATCTTAGCTTTGTATTCTTGCCGATCTAACTTTTCAAGTATCTGATGGAGCAGCTGATCAGTAGTGGGTGCTTGTGGTGTTGAAGAAGGAATATCTTCAACTGGCTCAGTAGGCTGGCTGATAGTGGCTGCTGGAAGTCTAAGGTACTTCCCGTTAGGGATATACTGATCATCCCGGGGAAGCATGGCTTTGGTGTCCCCAGCTCTATAGGAGACTCCAGCTGCTGAGACAAGATCTGAGACCAGGGCGGGAAAAGGTAAGTTGCCAGCGATTTGTACGTGTCCCATGGCATTCCGGATATGTCTTGGTAGATTCAGAGGTTGGTCTGTAAGGATGCACCATAGTAGAACGGCCATGTCCGCAGTGAAGGAGGACTCGTGAGTGCCCGAAAAGACGTAATGGGACATAATCTGTGCCCATACGCGAGCCTCCAAGGTAAGTGCTGAAGCCGAAATTCCCTTAAGGCGGGTACGATGGTATCCATAGATCCATCGGCTGCCAGGTAGTGCGATAACTCTGAGAACGGCGTCCCAGTCAAATTGGTACATCTGGCGCTTGAGTGCGGCTTCTTGAAAGGCATCCAATCCTTCTGGAATAGGGGGAAGACTTAGAACTTTTTGAATGGCCTCTTCTGTAATGGGGACTTGCTTTTGACGGACGTAGACAGACTGCAGGGTCGGTAGGTGGTAGTTGGAGTAGAACTCGACTACCCAAGAAAGATTGACCTGCCTTGGCTGTCTCTGTAGGAAATCCTATTGTCTTCGTGTAATCTGCGGCACAACAAATGTAGCAACATGGTTTGGGAGGAGAAGAAGGTATTCGTTGTTGTAACTCCTTTCAGCCAGGATGGGGAACATCTGCTCACAGTAGTGATTGGGAAATCACGCAGTGTCCTTTGCTGGGAAGGCTTTTTCTTTATCATCAACATTTATAATCCTCTTAATTTTCTTTGTTGAGGGCTTAACCACAGTTGAAGAAAGTTCTGCCACTAATGCTCTTTTTGTACCTCTTCTTATTGGTTGTTTGGGAGTAGCTTTCTCTTTTCCTTTCTTGGTGGCCATCCTAAAAAAGGAAAGAGAAAGTAAATTAAATTTAAAGGGATAGAGCAAGGAAGAGAACGGAAAAGGATGGTTATAAATGCACATTAAAAGGTAAAAGATGTTAACACACGCTCATGAGTACATGTGAAAACTCATTAATGGAAAATAGCTAGTGCATATGATGACAAGTGAATGCAAGGTGGTTATTAGCATGCCGGCAAAGGGCATGAGTAGCATAGATCAAGCATCACTTGTAACAAACCATCACGTTTGTACTGACAATTAATTTCAATTAATACAATAGTAAAGGGAATTTGTGAAAAGCAAGCATTGAATATTAGAGTAGAAAAATGTAGAGAAATTCATAATGTCATATGGACTTTTTCACAAACACATAGCATGCATGTAGAAAAAGCTTTTGAAAATAAGGATTTGAACATGCAAGTAATCCCTTAAAAAGCAATATATAATTGTCAAACAAATTTACAACAATCCACAAGCATATACTAATAAATAGTGACTCAAACAAATTGATAACACCAAGTAAAAAGGAAAAAGAAGGAAAAAGAAAATACGAATAATGAAGGGAAAAAGAAAAGAAAAGAAGATGACATATAAAAATAAGAAAATAATAGAAAAGTAAGGGGGGAAGGAGAAAGAAAAACCTTGTTAATGGGGTGAGAGAGAGTTAAAAGTGAGAAATAAGGAAGAAGGGAGGAAGGGAGGGAGAAGAAATAAGGAGAGAAAAGAGAAAATAGGATTTGGGGAGAAAATGATATGATAATTGGCAAATTAGTGAAAACTGTGCGCGCATGCGACGCGGTTGCGTGGGGCACGCGGTCGTGCGACTTGCGCTTAAACTCAATGATGCGATCGCGTCGGTCACGCGGTCGCGTGACCCGTTTTAGGCTAATGGCGCGAGGGTAGCCTCGCACTTGCACAACTCTCTGTTCAAAATCATATTAGTGCCAAATTTTGGGTGATGCGATCGCATGGGGCATGCGATCACGTGAGTGGTCAATTAGTGGGATACGACGCGGTCGCGTGGGCACGTGGTCGCGTGAGAGGGGCTGCGCGTCCAGCGCCAATCCAGCACCACTCTAGCACAACTTTCGGTTGTGCACCCTTGTTACATTGAAATCCAGGTCACGCAGCCACGTGGGGCACGCGGTCGCGTGGGAGGCCATTATTCCCATATGATGCAGTCGCGTCAGCGACGCGGTCATGTGGGACGATTTGTGCCATTGGCACGCCTCTAGCCCTGCTCCTGCGTAACTCTCTATTCATATTAAAATTGTCTCCCAGCTCCCTGCGACGCGAACGCGTCAATGAGACGGTCGCGTCGCGTGATTTTTTTTTTTATATATAAAGGTATGTAAATGCAGATGCACGAAATGTACTAATGAAGAGAAGAGTTATTGAATAAGAAAATTAAAAATAGGGAAAAGAACGATCATACCATGGTGGGTTGTCTCCCACCTAGCACTTTGCTTTAACGTCCGTAAGTTGGTGATGCCAGGGTATTTTGGCCAGTTTCACTGACCTTTTCTTTACTGTTTTTAGGGTAGTTTCATGCATTTCCTTAAGAAATAAGCTAGTTTTGGGTAGATATTCACTTACATCTTGATTCGAGCATACATTGTGCACCTTACATGATTTCATGAGGATTTTGCATGAATTTAATGACAAATTGGATGTTGCATTTCCCATGACTTGGATTAGAACTTTGATGCACTTTATTGCTTGATTTCAGGACAAAAGAAGCAAAGAAGAACCACATTAGTGGCTACATTAGTTACACTAACGTTAACACTAACGTGAAATGGGAGTAACTTGCAAAGTTAATGAGAAAAGTAATTGCCAATAACGCTCTCGAAGCCATCATTGCCCACGTTAAGAGTCACGTTAACTAAGTTAACGTGAACTCTAACATGGAAGAAAGGAAATGGAGCCAACGTTAGTCACACTTAACATTATCACTAACGTTGGACCAAGCTCATAAGTGGCCACGTTAGTTGCCACGTTAACTTGGTTAACGTGGTCTCTAACGTTAAGAAGTAAAGGGGAAGCCAACGTTAGTGACATTAAACTTTATCACTAACGTTGGCCAAGTCACAATAAGCCACGTTAACTCCCACGTTAACCTAGTTAACGTGGAAGCTAACGTGAAGAAACAAGGTGGTCGACTAACGTTGGAAGGAACACACACAAGCCCCAATAAGCCACGTTAACTCCCACGTTAGTTAACGTGGAAGTTAACATGAAGAAGGGAGGAGATCGCCAACGTTAGTGACACCCAACATTGTCACTAACGTTGGAATGAGCCCACACAAGCCACTATGAGCCACGTTAACTCCCACGTTAACTTAGCTAACATGGAAGCTAACGTGGATAAGGGAATGATGAGCCAACGTTAGTGACACTCAACTTTGTCACTAACGTTGGAGATGGCTAGCATGGCCATGTTAGAGGCCACGTTATTAATGTGGACTCTAACGTGAGAAATAGGGGCACATTGGAACGTTAGTGACAATGGTAAGTGTCACTAACGTTCTCGAAGGTTGGCAAGCCTACGTTAAAAGAGCCACGTTAACTAAGTTAACGTGGACTCTAACGTAAGGAAGGGGGAGACTTCTCAATGTTATTGGGAAAAGCAAGTCCCAGTAACGTGTGCGAAGGGCATAGAGGCAACGTTAGTGGCAATGTTTGTGCCACTAACGTTGAAGTTAACGTGGCTCTTACTTTGGTAAGGAACGTTAGTGAAAAAGGTGATTGTCACTAACGTTCTCGAACCCATATTTTCACTGAACGTTAACACCACTAACATCCTAAGCTAAAGTCTCTGCCCACTTCACACTTTCTCTCTGCAAGTAAAGCCAAGCCCAATGAAGAAGAGAAGTGCTTCAAACTCAAGATCCAAAGGCCCATACCCAAGACTTTAAGAGCCAACTAGAAGAACAGAAGAGTAGTATATATAGGAGTAGCTTTGAATTAAATTGGAGGTTGGAAAATTATAGGGAGCCTCTTGGCATAGAACTACTCTCTGTATTTTACTTTCTCTGCACTTCTAGTTTCATAATGTATTCTCCATTTTTGTTTTCATTTTCTAGAGCTATGAACAACTAAACCCCTTTCATTAGGTTAGGGAGCTCTGTTGTAATTTGATGGATCAATACTAGTTTTCATTATTTTTCTTCTATCTTTTCTCTTGATTTTACTTGAAAGCTTTCGATCTTCATCCAATTGGGTAGTTATCTTGGAAAAGAAGCTATTCATACTTGGATCTCTTCTGAACCTTGAAAGAAGAATGAAGAGATCATGCTAGAAATGCTTTCTCATGCTGGACCAAATTGGGTTTGGATGGATATGTGACTATAATCCTCTCAACACTTGATTTAGAAAATGCATATGGTATAATCAGTGACCATACTTCATCTCTTCTCATTAGCAATTGACCAAGGAATTGGCTATTGATCAAGATTTGAGAGATTGAATTACAACAAATTGTAATTGTAATTCGATCACTTAAGATTGCCAAGGAGATCAATGAGTGCATTGATTGAGGAAGAGATGAAAATGAAATTGATCCGGAGAATGCAACATCTCCTGAGCCCAATGAACTCCCCATTCCTGATCTTACCCATTCTCTTTAATTTCTATCATTTACTTTTATGAGCAATTTCCCCATTCCCATTTAAGATTCTGCACTTTACTTTCCGTCATCTACGTTCAGCTCTTTATTTCTAGCATTTACTTTTCTGTTATTTACTTTCCCGCCATTTAATTTTCTGCAATTCTCAACTCAAATTCTGATTAGCTCAATTAGAACATTCCTCTAATTAAAGTTGCTTGATCAATCAATCCCTGTGGGATTCGACCTTACTCTATTGTGAGTTTTTACTTGACGAAAAATTCGGTACACTTGCCGAAGGAAATTTGTTATAAGACAAGTTTTCCATGCATCAAGTTTATGGCGCCGTTGCCGGGGATTGATTGTGCATCAACAATGATTAAACTGGAAGATAACTAGATTGAGCATTTTTGTTTTGTTTGATTTAATTTTCTGTTTGAGTAATTTACTTTCTGTTTTAATTAATTTCTTCCCTTTCCCCTACTTTTTCTTTGTTATTTACAATTCATTTCACTAACCCACTAACTGTTTGATATATTGCATCACTCACACTAACAGTAATTCTGACAGAAATACTTTCTGCATCTATTTTCCTTGCTTGTACTTGTTGGTTGTATGACAGGGAGAAGAAGCGGGGCTTCAACTTCCTTTGATTCTGAACCTGAGAGGACCTTCTTGAGATTAAGAAGGGAAGCAAGAGGAAGAGGAGGAATACTTTGAACCAAACATGGAAGAAAACATGGAAAACCATCATGAAGAAGAGACTCACAACCATGGCGGAAGAGGTCGAGCAAATCATGCTGGGGAGGATAGAAGAGTTTTAGGTTCTTACATCAATCCAAACCCAGGAAACTATGGAAGTAGCATTCAAAAGCCAACCGTCCACGCCAACAATTTTGAACTGAAGCCACAGCTCATCACCCTTGTTCAGAACAACTGTTCGTTCGGAGGGAGTGTCCAAGAGGACCCCAATCAACATCTAACCACCTTTCTGAGAATATGTGACACAGTGAAGTCTAATGGTGTTCATCCTGACGCCTATAGACTGCTCTTATTTCCATTCTCACTCAAGGATAAGGCAGCCAAGTGGCTGGAGTCTTTCCCGAAGGAGAGCTTGACAACTTGGGAAGATGTAGTGAACAAATTCTTAGCAAGATTCTACCCCCTCAACGAATCGATAGGCAGAGAGCTGAGGTTCAAACTTTCAGGCAACAAGATGGTGAGACTCTGTATGAAGCATGGGAGAGGTTTAAGGACCTGACAAGGAGGTGTCCACCTGACATGTTCAACGAATGGGTGAAGCTACACATTTTCTATGAAGGGCTCTCTTATGAGTCAAAGAAGGCCGTAGACCATTCATCCGGAGGATCTTTGAACAAGAAGAAGACCATTGAGGAGGCCATAGATGTCATTGAAACTGTAGCAGAGAATGACTACTTCTATGCTTCCGAAAGAGGAAACACGAGAGGAGTGACGGAGCTAAACAATGTAGATGCTCTGGCTGACCTCACCAAGAAGATGGAGAGGAACCAAGTAGCAGCAATCTCCACTTCATCAACAACCCAAGAAGGAGTGAATGAAGAAGCAGAAGGTAGTCAGGAGCAAGCTAACTACATTGGGAATTCACCTAGGCAAAACCATGATCCATACTCCAAGACCTACAACCCTGGATGGAGGAATCACCCAAACTTTGGGTGGGTGGGAAAATTAACAAGACCAAAGCCTTGATCAAAGACGCCCAAATCCCAACAATGCAAGCCACCAACATTTCACATCTAGACCATATCAACACCCCAAGAACAACACCTCTCCACATCCACATCAAAACCAAAATAACTTACCTCATCCTTCCACCTCTAATCACGATCTACAATCATTTGATGACAGACTCTCAAGGATTGAGAATCTACTTGAAGGCATAGGCAAAGAGATTCAAGATAGTAAAATGTTCCGCGAAGAAGTGATGTCCAATATGCAGAATCAGAATGCTGCCATCAAGAAACTTGAGACACAAATTGGCTACTTATTCAAGCAAATTTCCAGCCACAACCTTTGCAGCAATACTAGCTCAACACAAAGGAAGGAGTGTCAGGCTATCACCCTTCGGAGTGGGAAGGAACTGAAGGAAACCCCCCAGAAACCACAAGAAAAGGACTCAGATAAAGAGGAAGAAGAGCAGGATGGAGCTCAAGTTCCTAATCTGAGTTCACAAAAAGGGGAAGGAGTACTGAAGCCAGACGTACCAAGAGTCCCATATCCTCAGCAATTAAAGAAGAAGGGGGATGACAACCAGTTTTCGAGATTTTTGGAGATCTTCAAGAAACTACAAATCAACATACCCTTTGCTGAAGCAATAGAACAAATGCCACTCTACGCCAAGTTTTTAAAGGAGCTAATGACTAATAAAAGAAGATGGAAGAACAACGAGACTGTGATATTAACCGAAGAATGTAGTGCTATCATTCAGCACAAACTACCCCAGAAATTGAAGGATCCCGGGAGTTTTCAGATCCCTTGTATTATAGGGGAAATCACAGTGGAAAAGGCTCTTTGTGACTTAAGAGCCAGCATCAATTTGATGTCGGTAGCTATGATGAGAAAGATGAAGATTGAGGAAGCTAAACCAACAAAGATGGCCTTACAATTGGCAGACCGATCGTTCAAGTTCCCGCATGGCATCATAGAAGATTTGCTGGTGAAAGTGGGAGATTTTATCTTCCCAGCAGACTTTGTAGTGCTGGACATGCAGGAGGAAGCCAAGGCTTCCATCATCCTGGGAAGGCCATTCTTGGCCACTGCTGGAGCTGTCATTGATGTACAAAAAGAGATCTCACCCTGAGATTACACAATGAAAAGATGACGATTAATGTGTTCAAGGCCATGAGTTACCCACCAGAGCAATTGGGAGAGTGTATGAGGTTGGACTCACTTGAAGATGCAGTGCAGGAAAGTTTGAAGAAGAAGAACCTGAAGATTTAATAGAGGAGGAGTCTACGTTTAGTGAAGAGGTTGCAACAGTAGAGATTCAAATACAAGGTGCACCAAAGGAAGAGAACAAAAAGTCAAAAGCACCCAAACTTAAACTCAAAGCACTACCACCCTCCCTCAAATATGCATACTTAGGAGAAGATGAAAATTACCCAGTAATCATAAGCTCATGCCTCAGCCAAGATCAAGAGGATGAACTACTCAAAGTACTGCGAAACCACAAAGATGCCATTGGTTGGACTCTTGCTGACTTGAAAGGGATAAGTTCGGCCATATGCATGCACAAGATACTGCTGGAAGATGATGCCAAACCATCCATTCAATCCCAAAGGAGGTTGAACCCAATCATGAAGGAAGTGGTACAGAAAGAAGTTATGAAGTTATGGCAGGGAGGGGTAATATACCCAATCTCAGACAGCCCCTGGGTTAGCCTCGTGCATGTTGTCCCAAAAAAGGGAGGAATTACCGTGGTTCCCAATGAGAAGAACGAACTAATTCCTACAAGGACAGTCACAGGATGGCGGATGTGCATAGACTACAGGAAGCTCAATGAGGCTACACGAAAAGATCATTTCCCCCTTCCATTCATGGATCAGATGTTGGAAAGACTCGCAGGGCACGCTTATTATTGTTTTCTCGACGGTTATTCAGGATATAACCAAATAGTGGTTGATCCCAGAGATCAAGAGAAAACCTCATTCACTTGCCCATATGGAGTGTTTGCCTACAGGCGTATGCCATTTGGGCTATGTAATGCACCTGTGACTTTCCAACGCTGCATGCTTTCTATCTTTTCAGATATAATCGAAAAATTCATTGAAGTTTTTATGGATGACTTCTCGGTATTCGAAGATTCCTTTCCTAGTTGCCTACATCACCTCGCCTTGGTATTGAAAAGATGCCAAGAGACCAATCTGGTCTTGAACTGGGAGAAATGTCACTTTATGGTGACAGGAGGAATAGTCCTTGGTCACAAAGTTTCTAACCAAGGCATTGAGGTTGACAGAGCCAAAGTAGAACTTATTGAAAAACTACCTCCACCCAGTGATGTCAGGGCAATTAGGAGCTTTTTAGGGCATGCTGGTTTTTACAGAAGGTTTATTAAAGATTTTTCAAAGATAGCCAAGCCCTTAAGCAATCTCATTGTATCTGATACACTATTTATCTTTGATGAAACATGCATGTTAGCCTTTGAAAATTTGAAAATGAGGTTGTCCTCTGCTCCTATCATTTCCCCACCTGATTGGAATTTACCATTTAAATTGATGTGTGACGCATCTGATTTTGCAGTTGGGGCAGTGTTGGGACAGAGGAAAGATAACTTAGTCCATGTGATATACTATGCGAGCAAAGTCCTTAATGATACTCAAAGAAATTATACCACTACTGAAAAGGAGTTGCTGGCAATAGTTTTTGCATTTGACAAGTTTAGATCGTACCTCATTGGTGCTAAAGTGATTGTTTTTACAGATCACACAGCACTTAAATATTTGTTTGCCAAGCAAGAATCAAAGCCAAGACTAATAAGATGGATCTGATTGTTGCAGGAATTCAATATTGAAATCAGAGATAAGAAAGGAGTGGAGAACAAGGTAGCAGATCACCTATCCAGGATTCCTTATGATAAAGGTGGAACACCTGATACAAGTGTGAACGAGTTCTTCCCTGATGAGCAGTTAATGATTGTTCACAAAGCACCATGGTTCGCAGACATTGCCAACTTCAAGGCAACTGGGGCATTGCCTCCAAAGATCAATAAACATCAAAAAAGGAAGCTCATGAATGATGCAAAGTACTTTGTCTGGGATGAGCCATATCTATTCATGAAGTGTTCAGATGGAATCCTTAGAAGATGTGTTTCGGAAGAAGAAGGACGAGAGGTCCTATGGAGTTGCCACGGCTCATGCTATGGAGGCCACTTTGGAGGGGATAGAACTGCAGCTAAGGTGTTGCAAAGCGGATTCTTTTGGCCCACTCTTTTCAAGGATGCCAAAGAACTAGTAAAGAGCTGCAATGAATGCCAAAGATCTGGAAACTTGCCTAAAAGAAATGAGATGGCACAAAATTTCATCCTAGAACTGGAATTGTTTGATGTGTGGGGAATCGATTTCATGGGACAATTCCCAACCTCATATGCAAACAAGTACATCCTGGTAGCAGTGGATTCTGTTTCCAAGTGGGTAGAAGCTATTGCAACCCCAACGAATGATAACAGTGTAGTCATGAACTTCCTCAGGAAGAATATCTTTAGCCGGTTTGGAGTCCCACGAGCACTCATCAGTGATGGAGGGAGCCATTTTTGTAATAGACCACTAGAAGCTCTTCTCCTATGATATGGGGTAAAACACAAGGTAGCCACGCCCTACCATCCCCAAACAAGTGGACAAACTGAGATATCCAACAGAGAGCTAAAGAGGATCCTAGAAAAGACTGTGGGTGCATCAAGAAAGGATTGGTCGAAGAAGCTGGATGATGCTCTTTGGGCATACAGAACAGCATTCAAAACACCACTGGGAATGTCCCCATATCAACTAGTGTATGGGAAAGCTTGTCATTTACCACTGGAGCTGGAACACAAGGCTCTCTGGGCTATCAAGATATTAAATTTTGACAGTATTGCTGCTGGTGCAAAAAGGATCTTGCAGCTGCAAAAGATGGAGGAATTCAGGTCACAAGCCTATGAAAATACCAAGATGTATAAAGAGAAGGCAAAGAGAAGACATGACCTGCATCCTGCACCCAGGATTTTTGAAAAGGGGCAGCGAGTACTCCTTTACAATTCCAAATTGAGACTATTCCCAGAAAAACTCAAATCAAGGTAGTCCGGACCCTTTCTTGTCACAAAAGTTTCACCATATGGACACATCAAAATCATGGATGAAGGTTCAGAGAGGACTTTTACAGTGAACAGACAAAGACTCAAGCATTATCTGGGCAACATGGGGAAAAACCCCAAAGTGAATTACCATCTCAAGTAAAGGAGGAACCGTCGAGCTAGCGACGATAAAAGAGCGCTCTGTTGGGAGGCAACCCAACCTCAGGTAGTTTCCTTTTCATCTTTATTTCAATAAGTATCGCAAGTTGTTTCCCCTGTATTGCGAGGAGCTAAGTTTGGTGTTCTACACCAAAACAATTCAAGAGTGAAAGTGTGATTCTATGTTTGGTGTTCCACGAAAGGAATCACACTCCATTCCCAAAGCACATTGCTAGCTCCAATCAATCAATGGAAACCACTTAGATTTAGTTAGGTTCTAGTTGATAATTGTTTTGTTAAACAACAAGATATGAGGTTCTCTGCATAGTAGCAAAATAAAATAAAATACAAATAAATAAATTCCAATTAATAACTTTAGCACTCTATTGCAACTCCCCGGCAACGGCGCCAAAAATTGATGCGAGCGAAAATTGGCGAGTTAAAAATGATTATAAAATATGTGTTGCAAGTATAGTTCTCAACCAACCAGAAATCCGCTTATCAATTTAGAAGGGTGTCACAAAAATTAAAATCAAAATACTGGGAGTATGAATCCCAGGTCGTCTCCCAACGAGTTGCAGAAAAGTGTGCTATTTTATTAATCAGATGTTTTCAAAAAGATTTGAGTTGAATGGCAGAAAATTAAATTAGAGAATTTATATAAATTTAAATAAAAGCCTTGACTGGGAGTTGATTAGTTGGAAGCCCTATTCTTGTTGCAGTAGTCTCAAGACTAATTGATAATTGGGAATTATTCTGTTTAGTTGTCCCTCACTAAGTAAGGGAAAGTTAAACAAGTTGGAATGCTATTTTATCCACAAGTTCCAATCCGTTCTTGGGAGGATTGGTGTTAGTGACTAGAGGGCAATCCAACAATAAAGCACAAAGTGGCAACCCCATACCACCCACAGACCAACAGGCAAGCTGAAATCTCCAACAGAGAGCTGAAAGGAATCCCTGAAAAAACTGTTGAAATCTCTTTCCTTACTTTCTTTCTTCTTTTTCTTTATTGGGACAATCAAGTCCTAAGTTTGGTGTTGGAGCAAAATCTTGTTTTGCTTGCTCTTTCTTGCAACCCCCATTTTTTTCAAACACACTCTCTCAACCTAATGGCACCACCAAAAAGCTCAGCCTCAAAGAAAAGAAAAACCAAGGAACCAGCCTCCAGATCCTCAAGCTCTTTCAACGAGTACAAGTTCCTCTCCACATTCAACCAGAATCAATTCTATGGTTGGGTGAGTGAGAGGAAAATCATTCCAGAAGTTGGGTTTCAACTAGGGAGGAATGGGCATATTGAAATCAACATTGAGATCAACAACGAGGGTTGGTCACTTCTATGCAACCCACCAAGGAAAGTGGTAGAGAGCTTGGTGAGGGAATTCTATGCTAACGCAGTACCTCAACCATGGCAACAATATGGCTACAGTAGCTATGTAAGGGGGAAGTCCATCGACTACAGCCCCTCTAGCATAGAAAGAATGCTAATGGTGAAGAGGACAAGCTCCACTCTGAGCTATGAAGAAAGAATGAAACAGCAAGACCCTGGGATTGAGGAAATCCTGAATGAAATTTGTGTGATGCATGTGCATTGGATAAATGATAAGGATGGGATACCCAACCAATTAAGGAGAAAAGATTTGAGCTCCCAAGCTAGAGGGTGGCTAGAATTTGTGAGGAGGTCCCTAATCCCCACATCCAACACTTCAGAGGTGACCAAGGAGAGAGCTGTGCTCATCTACAGCATCATGAAAGGAGAGAACATCAACATGGGGGAGATGATTGCCAACAACATCAACAAAGTGCTGAAAAGCACCAGTGACAACTCAAGGCTGGCATTCCCCAGCATTATAGAGAGGCTATGTGATGAGGCTGGAGTTGAAAAGATCATTGATGAGGTGCTTGTGAAGTAAGACAAGTTTATAACTGCCAAAAAGATGGCCAAGGTGGTAGCTGTTCACCCACTCAACAGGGCCAGAGAACGAAGAGCTCATGCCCATGAACCACAACAACAACAAGAAGAGGAAGAGGCAGAAGAGCAACCTCAATTCTTGGCACTTCAACCACCACCACAATACCAATATCAGCAATTTCCAGAGGGATTCAATTGGGAACAATTGCAAGGAGATGTACACCAAATGAAGGGAGACCTACACCACCTGAGGGAAGATGTCAATCAACTCAAAGAAACTCAACAACAACAATGGAGCCAAGTTAACCAAAACATTCAATAACTCCAAGGGAACTGGGAGCATATGAGGAAGGAACAGCAAGAACAATTTGACTGGGGGGAGGTGCGAAGTGCACTGGACAAAATAGTAGAGCAAGGCAAATGGCAACAGAGGAACTTGGCCGAATTCAGACATCTCTATGATGCCAGAACCATATCCAGGAGGTAGTATAACATCAATACACAAGCGAAGCTGAATAACTTGTGTAACGCCGTGCCCGCTCTAAACCCAGGATACCCAACCTTCATGCAAGGAATGGAAGAGCTAAGTACAAGACAAGAGGAAATCCTAGCCAATCATAAGGAAGATGAAAGGAATTATATGAGGAGGGCAGGATTTTGGAAGCCCAAGGATGCCAAAGTACAGGAAGGTTCCTCCAAGCCAGATGAAGGTGGCTCCTCCCCCTCCAAGAAGAAGGACAAGGGGAAGGGGCCAATGAACTAAAGATGAAGTTGCTCAAGGTTGTTAAGTCCCATGGTTGACATTTTCTAAATTCTGAAATCTTGTTTAAGCTTTTGCTTTATTTACTTTTTGAATAAATAATCATGCTAGGATAGTTTATGTTTTATGCTTAGTTTTAATTCCTGTTTAAAGTCTTTATGAGTTTTTTTCACAAGAAAGAAAATGCCATGTATTTCAAGTCTTCATTTCAACATAAATAAAAGTAGAGCTTGTCTCCATAAGAGTTACTTTGAGTTGTGAAAAAACATCAAGAGAGACCAAGGCCAATAGAGATTATCAAACAAACTAAGAAATAAGAAACTAAGTGTAGAACCTTGGATAAAATAAAAAAGAAATTGAGTCATGGAGAGCAACTAGTCCTAGAAGGTATAACAAGGGAAGGTTAAAGGGTGTTCCTTGAATATCCATAGAACCAAGAGGTAGTAAGCAATAAAGGCCCAAGGCTCTGAGCATCAACTATTGGGATAGCAAAAAAAAAAGAAACATAAAAAAGCTCAAAAAGAACTAAAGATCTTAGTAGATGCTTGTGGCGAAGATGTGTCAAGAAGAGACCTGGGCAAGTAAATTCTTAGGGGTGTCTCAACACCTAGTACCCTAAAACCAACTGGTTTGGGAGTGCTAATTGAAAGCCTAATTAAAGAGTTGTCTTGAGACAAAACACTTAGAGTCGTGGTCAAGAAAACAAAACAACCCTTGCTACTTCAAGGTGACAATCAATAGAAAGGACTCCTAAAGCCTATACTTGAAAGAACCCTCAAGGATCCAAGAGCTTTTTATGACATTAAAACATTCATACATGTGTTGAACACTTGGTTTTACTCTTATTTGTATTGCAATCACTCAAAGCCAAGGCCTCAAGTTATAAAGGCTTACTCACTTTGATTTGCTTGGGACAAGCAAAGCTTAAGTTTGGTGTTGTGATGACTTGCATCATCTACCCTTCTTTCTTGCATAAATAAGAACATAAAAGAGCATAAATCTTATTTGATCAGTACAATTCATGCATTATTTGATGAATATTATGGTACACTACTTTGAGATGAGTTGTGCTGAATTTCAGGTGAAAAAGGCATAAAAAATGGGTAGAAGACAAACAAGAAGCTGGGTGTGTGAAACTGGCGTGTCACTTAGGAGCAAATGCCACAAAAATGCACTGGCGTGGCATGCCAGTACTAAAGTCCAGAGAAGAAGTCTAAGCATGCATGTGGGCGTGGCACGCCAGGGACTGGGCGTGGCACACTAATACAAAATTCCAGAGAGCTACAATGGAGGAAACAAAAGGGGCGTGGCACGCCTGACCCATCAATTATCATGGGCATGCCACTTGAGCAAAGGGGCGTGGCACACCAACTCACCATTCCAAGAAGAACCTCCACCATGGCATGCCACTTGGTATCTAAGGCGTGGCACGCCAGCTCCATGAAGTCACTTGGGCATGCCACTTGAGAGCCCAGGCGTGGCACGCCAAGCCTGAAGAGTTCACAAATCTTTGGGCGTGCCACTTGAACAGCCTGGCGTGGCACGCTGGTACAATAATCCAGAGAAGGGGCTGAAGGAAATTGAAGACTGGGCGTGCCACTTGGTATCGAAGGCGTGACACGCCAACCCAAGCATGTCACTATGGCGTGCCACTTAAAGGCTGAGGTGTGGCACGCCAACTACTGGAACCAAGACAAGATCATGGGCGTGGCACGCCAGCCTTTAGGCATGGCACACTGGTATAAGTTTCCAGGGAGGATGAAGGAGGCCAATTACATGGGGCGTGCCACTTGGTAACGAAGGCGTGGCACGCCACTCACCATTCTTCACTTGGGCGTGCCACTTGAGTAACCAGGCGTTGCACGCCAGTGTCATTCAGAGAGCAAAGAAGCATTGGGGCGTGCCACTTGAGTTCGTGGCGTGGCACGCCAAATAGAGGAACCACTCACTCACAAAAGGGGCGTGGCACGCCAGACCCTAGGCGTGCCACACTAGTGTAACTTTCCAGAGAGACTTAGCCAAGCATAGAGCAAGGGCGTGGCACGCCAGACCCTGGGCATGGCACGCCAGTTCAAGTTTCCAGAGGCAAGGAAAGGTGGAAAAAGGCAAAAGGCGTGCCACTTGAGTTCGAAGGCATGGCACGCCAACACAAGAATTCCACTATGGCATGCCACTTGAGTTCGAAGGCATGGCACACCAAGGTTGATAGAGAGATAAGCGTGCCACTTGAGGTATTGGGCGTGGCACGGTAAGCAAGAAATGAAGGGCACGTGACACGCCAGTAAAGAGCCAGCCACACGCCAGCTGGGAAGTCACGCTTATTGAGTGTTTTCTTTTCCCTACAAAATATAATTTTCCTTTTTCACTTTTGTAATTCTTTTATTTTACTAGGAGTAGTATAAATACCCCCAAGGAGTACTAAAGAGGGGGTTAAGCAGTCAGGGTTAGATCCACTTTTACACTTCACTTTTGAGTACTTTTTGAGCTATGAGTAGCTAACTTCCCTCTCATCGAGAGAGGGAGCTCTGTTGTACCTGATGGATTGATAATAGTGAAATTCTTCTTCTCTTCACCTTCTCTTTGATTTGCTAGAGGGAATTTCGTTCTCAATGCTTAGCATTCAATTATCTTGGGAAAGAGATTGAATGTAATTGGGTTTCATGGGAACCTTAGGAAAGGAAACATGAAACCATGCTTGAAATCCCTTCTCACACTTGAGTAGAATCTGGGTTTTGGTATTTGGATATGTGACATATAATCCTCCCTCTACTTGGACCTATAATGGTGTGTGGTATAATCAAGGACCAAGCCTATCTCTCTTCATGAGCAATTAGACCAAGGAAGTGGCTATTGATCAAGATCTGAGAGATTGAGTCACCAAGAGATTGGGGCTCAATCAATCATGATTGCCAAGAGGTCAATGAGTTGCATGATTGAGGAGGATATAAGCTAGATTTGATCCAAAGAGACAATATCTCCCAATCTCAATGAATTTCCCCATTCTTATCTATCTATTTCTTTACAGCTTAATTTTACATTCAGCAATTCCCCATTCCCATTTACATTCAAGTCATTTATGAATCTGCACTTTACATTCTGCCATTTATATTTCTGCACTTTATTACTTTTCTTTATATTCTAGTCATTTACATTTATGTCATTTACAATTCTGCACTTCACAATCCGATTGATCCGCTTGACTAATTTCATCAATTAATTAAAACTACTCGAATTTGCCAATCTCTGTGGATACGATCCCACTCTACTGTGGGTTCTTACTTGACGATAATTTTGGTGCGCTTGCCAAAAGAACTAATTCACCAATTTTGAATGGGGGTGTAAATTGCATTCATTAGGAAGATTATCCCAACTACCCAGGTTTGTTTGGCTCCTTCTGACCCTATCCAGCCGACCTCTGGTGCTACCACTCCCTCTGCTACTGGTCCTCCTCCAAAGAAGCAGAAGACTGTTGAACCTTATAATCTAGATGCCCCTGACTTCAATGCTGGCGGGTTTGTTGATAACCAGATTGCCCCTTATGGTCGACTTCCTATAGACGACGTGTCCATCCTGCACCATCTGGATTTCATTACCAGAAGTAGTGTTTGGATGGTGCACATGGGTGCGGATTTGTTTCGCTCAATCCAAGATTCTCCCGTCCATACGACAAAAGATTTTATGCTGGAAGCCAAGTCGGAGTATGACAGGTTTAAGGGGTTGAAGGATGAGCTGGACGCTAGAGTTATTAAACTGGAGCTGGATGTAGAAAAAGAAAAATCCAAGGTTGTTGCTACGGAGGCTGCTGTGAATCTGGCCGAGGAGATGGCCAAGAAGTCGAAGGAGAGTTATACCCGTACCTATGGTGAGCTGTTGGAGGCCAGGGAGAGGCTGGAGTCTGCTCATGCTGACTATGCTGAGCTCCAGGGTCATCTTGTGGGTTGTGTAACTGATGCGTATGAGAACATAAAAGCTCATGTCCGAGTTCTTGCTCCCAAGCTCGACCTGAGTCTTTTTAGTTTGGATAATGTTGTTGAGGATGGAAAAATCGTCCCTGCCCCAGATGAGGATGAAGGAGAAGATCCTCCCCCTGTGCCGCCAGTTAAAGCCTCTGTAGCCGCGACTTCTTCAAATCCTTCTGTCGAGGTCGACCATTCCCAACCCAATCCGGATTGTGAGATACTCAATCGTGAGGATGGAACCATGGACGCGACTCCTTTGAAGACTATTCCTCCTTCTACAACTCAGGGTGCTGCCGCTGAGGAGAACTTGAACCCTTGATGACTTTTCTTTGTTGTATTTTTTTTATAGCCCGATCTGTGGGCTTTCTTAAACTCTGTTTTATTTTAATTGAGCTCTGGTGTGGCCTTGACATTTCAGTTGCTTTTCTTAGCAACTTTCTTTAGGAAAAACAAATGCTTTTGAACTCCTAAGGTCAACCTTCGAGTGGCCATCTGAGTTTTTATTGTAGTAACTTTTTGGTATGTTTGTTTGCAACCTTTGATGCTTCCAAGAATCTTTAGAGTGTTGGATTTTGCTGTCCGACCTCTTTGATTGCCTTTGTATTTGTTTGTTTCCTGTTTTAGTCGGGGTGACCTTTGGCTAGCTTTATTCGATGACTTGCTAATGTTCTTTATGGAACTTTTTTAGTCTCAACAATTTTGATGGCTTTTTGCGTGGTCGTGGCTTTTTAGGTCGAGCTGTGTCGCACGCCTTTCATTGGTCCGACTTCTCGTGTCGATCCGATCTGTAGTTATTGGTCGACTTCACTTGTCGATTCTTCTCAAGCTATTTTTAGTAATCCATTTTACTTAGGGCTGGCCACGCCTCCTTCTATGGATTACTTTTTATAACCTTTGTAGCTTTCATGTCAATTGGTCTGACTTCTTCATGTCGGTCCATTCTAAGTTGTTTTTAGCAATCCATTTTTACTTAGACCTCGTTAGGCCTCTTTCTATGGATTACTTTTTATAACTTTTGTCGCTTTTATGTCGATTGGTACGACTTCTTCATGTCGGTCCTTTCTAAGTTATTTTTAGCAATCCATTCTTACTCAGACCTCGTCAAGCCTCTTTCTATGGATTACTTTTTATAACTTTTGTCGCTTTTATGTCGATTGGTCTGACTTTTTCATGTCGGTCCAATCTAAGTTATTTTTAGCAATCCATTTTTACTCAGACCTCGTCAGGCCTCTTTCTATGGCTTACTTTTTATAACTTTTGTAGCTTTAACATTAATCTGTTTTTATCGCTTTTTTATCTTGCCGATTTTGTTGAAGTCGGGCGGTGAGTTTGGTTCTCACTAGGTCGACCGTGTCGAAGTCGGGCGGTGAATTTTGTTTTCACCTTGCCGACCTTTGTAGAATTTCGGATGATGAATTCAATTTCATCGTGGTCGGGCGGTGAATTTGGTTTTCACCTTGCTGACCTGTAGCTTTATAATCGGGCGATGGATTTTTGCGTTCAGATTAATGCATCTTTGTAGAGAAACTTTGTAGAAAATATGAAAAGTTTTATTCCAATAGAAAGTAGACATATAGGCAAATAAAATATATACATCTGAGTGTTTAACCCTCTAAGACAGGTGATTTTATAGATCTTGGCTTGGTGCCTCGTTAAAAAACCTTTTCAGGAAAAAGAGTGCACCTTGACCTAAGATCTTTATTACCTCTAACTATAATACCTTCTTAAATTGTAGGCATGCCACAATCTTGGTAGCTCTCGCCCCTCGAGTTCGGACAACCTGTAGTAGCCTTTTCCTAGTACCTCTGTGATTCGGTAGCGTCCTTTCCAGTTAGCTGCTAACTTCCCCTCTCCTAGTCGACTTGTTCCGATATCATTTCGGATTAGGATTAGGTCGTTGTTGGCAAAACTTTGCTGTACTACCTTCTGATTGTATCTTGAGGCCATTCGACATTTTATCGCTTCCTCCCTGATCCGAGCTCTTTCTCGGATTTCTGGAAGTAGGTCAAGATCTTTCCTTTGAAGTTGGAATTTGGCCTCTTCACTATAGTGTATTGTTCTAGGGGATCCTTCTTCGACCTCCACTGGGATCATTGTCTCCATTCCGTATGCCAATTGAAAAGGTGATTCCCTTGTAGTGGAGTGTGGAGTTGTTCGTTATGCCCATAGGACTTGTGGGAGCTCTTCCGTCCAAGCTCCCTTTGCGTCCTGTAGTCTCCATTTTAACCCAGCCAATATAACTTTGTTAGCTACTTCTGCTTGTCCATTAGTTTGTGGGTGTTTTACGGATGTAAATTGATGCTTTATTTTCAAGTCTGCCACCAACTTCCTGAAGCCTGTGTCTATGAATTGAGTTCCATTGTCTGTGGTAATGGAGTAAGGAACCACAAACCTTGTAACAAAGTTCCTATATAAGAATTTCCGACTTCTTTGAGTAGTGGCATTAGCTAGGGCTCTGCCTCAATCCATTTTGTGAAGTAATCTACCCCTACAATAAGGAACTTGACTTGTCCTGATCCTTGGGGAAAGGGTCCAAGGAGGTTAAGTCCCCATTTCGCAAATAGCCAAGGTGATGTTACGCTGATGAGCTCCTCTAGTGGGGCGATATGGAAGTTAGCATGCTTCTGACATAGTGGACATGTCTTTAAGAACTCTGTTGCTTCATTTTGTAAAGTCGGCCAAAATAATCCGGCCCGGAGTACCTTTTTGGATAGAGCTCGTGCTCCAAGATGGTCGCCACATATGCCACTGTGTGTTTCCTCTAAGACTTCCTTTGTGTTAGAGGTCGGCACACATTTTAGTAAGGGTGTAGAGATCCCCCTCTTGTATAGGATGTTACTTATGATGGTATAGTACTGTGCTTATCGTCTCAACTTCTTCGCCTCCTTCTTATCTGTAGGGAGTGACTCTGATTTAAATTAGTTGACGATGGGGGTCATCCATCCTTGATCTTGACCTGATATAGCCAGGACCTTTTCTTCCTCCGACATCGATGGGTTTTGCTGTATTTCCTGGATGAGGCTTCTATTATTGCCCCCTGGTTTGGTGCTGGCTAATTTTGAGAGTGCATCAGCTCGAGCATTCTGTTTCCGAGGTATATGGCGGACCTCAAATTCCCCGAGTTGTTCGAGCTGTTCCTTGGTTTTATCCAGGTACTTTTTTCATGGTAGGGTCCTTAGCTTGTTAAGTTCCTACTATTTGCGAGGTAACTACTTGCGAATCGCTGAAGATGATAAGCTTTTGAACTCCCACTTCCTTAGCCAGTCTCAAACCAACTAGTAATGCCTCATATTCGGCCTGGTTGTTTGAAGCAGGAAACTCAAATTTTAGGGAGAGTTTAATCTGCGTTCCCTGGTCGCTTTCGATTATCACACCTGCACCACTCCCGGTTTTGTTTGAAGAGCCGTCTACATAGAGATTCCATTTTGTAGGAGTTCCCAGGGTGTCAGTGTACTCAGCAATGAAATTGGCCAAATATTGGGACTTGATCGCCGTCTGAGTTTCATATTGAAGATCGAACTTATATAGCTTGACTGCCCACTGTAGAATTCTTCCAGCTAAGTCTGTCTTCTGTAGAATGCCTTTTATGGGTTGGTTAGTCCGAACTTTGATGGTGTGAGGTTGAAAATATGGGCGACTGTCGAGAAGTTAGTATGAGAGCGTAGGTGAACTTTTCTATCTTTTGATAGTTTGGTTCGGCCCCTTGTAGGGTTTGCTGATGAAGTAGATGGGTTGTTGCCCACTTTCGTCTTCTCTGACTAGCGCTGAGGCTATTGCCCGAGTTCCCACTACGAGGTATAATATGAGTGCTTCTCCTTCTCGTGGTCGAGTAAGAATGAAAAGTTGGCCTAGGAATTTTTTGAAATCCAAGAAGGCTTACTTGCATTCTGTGGTCCATTCAAACCTCTTTCCTTTCCTTAGTGTGGCATAGAAGGGAAGAGATCTTATGGCTAATCTGGCTAGAAATCTGGACAAGGCTGCCAGTCTTCCGTTGAGTTGTTGTACTTCTTTGACACAGGTCGGACGTTTCATGTTGAGTATAGCTCAGCATTTATCCGAGTTCGCCTCGATTCCTCGTTGTGTTAACATGAAACCCAGGAATTTGCCGGCTTCTACTGCAAAGGTACACATTGCGGGATTAAGTTGCATGCCATGCTTTCTGATGGTGTCGAACACTCTGGCGAGGTCGGACAGTAATGATTCCTCATTTTGTGTTTTTATCAACATGTCATCCACAGATACCTCCATGAGTTTCCTGATATGGTCTACAAAGATGTTATTCATTAGTCTTTGGTAGGTAGCTCCTGCGTTTTTGAGTCCGAATGGCATGACGATATAACAGTAGTTTGCTTTTGGGGTTAGAAATGAGGTCTTTTCTTGATTAGGTGGGTACATCGGGATTTGATTATATCCTGAATAGGCATCCATGAAAGAAAGGTACTTGTAACCGGAGGAGGCATCCACTAGAGTGTCTATGCTTGGGAGTGGATAAGGATCTTTTGGACATGCTTTATTGAGGTCGGTGTAATCGGTGCACATTCACCGTTTCCCATTTGACTTTTTCACCGATACAACGTTGGCCATCCATAGTGGGTATTTGACTTCTCTTATGAATTCTGCCTCCAGTAGAGCTTGTACTTGTTCTTCCACCTCTTGGGATCTTTCTGGTCTGAGCTTTCGACACTTCTGTTGAACTGGCCGAGATCCTGGGTATACTGCCAGTTTATGGCACATTAGTTTGGGATCTATGCCCGGCATGTCTACAGCTTTCTATGCAAAGAGGTCGACATTATCTCTTAGGAACTGTATCAGAGACTCCTTTATGTCTCCTTTCAAAGTCGCCCCAATACTGGTTGTCTTATCTGGGACATCCCCGATTTGGACTTCCTCGATCTTGCCTTCCGGTTGTGGACGAAGTTCTTCCCGACCTCGAACTCCCCGATCTCGATGGTGTTGATTTCTTCTCTGTTGCCTCTAAGGTTCAGACTTTCGTTATAACAGCGTCGTGCAGTTTTCTGGTCTCCTTTTATCGTGGCTATCCCTTCTGGGGTTGGATACTTCATGCATAGATGTGAAGTTGACACTACTGCGGCAAGCTGATTTAGCGTTGTCCGACCTATTAGCGCATTGTAGGCCGAGCTCACGTCGACTACAATGTAGTCTATGTTGAGTGTCCTTGACCGGGTTCCCTTTCCAAAGGTTGTGTGTAGTGAAATATATCTAAGGGGTTAGATTAGAGTATCTCCTAGTCTGAACAAGCTGTTCGGATATGCTCTGAGCTCTTTTTCTTGTAAGCCGAGTTTGTCGACGGCAGATTTAAACAAAATATCCGCTGAGCATCCTTGGTCCACCAATGTACGGTGGAGATTAGCGTGGGCCAATATGATAGTAATGACCATGGGATCATCATGTCCAAGGCCGCGTCTTCTTGGGTAAAAGTAATGGTAGGGAGGTCGGGTGATCCTTCCTCTCCTCGAACATGATATACTTCTTTAAGGTGCCTTTTGCGAGATGATTTGGAGATCCCTCCTCCTGGGAATCCTCTATTTATCATGTGAACGTGCCTCTCCGGGGTGCGGGGTGGTCGTTCAGTTCGTCCGACCTCTTCATCCCTTCTTCTTTTTCTGGGTTCATTCGTTTTGTTGGCTAAGTATCGATCTAGTCGTCCTTCTCTTACCAATTTTTCTATGACATTTTTTAGGTCGAAGCACTCGTTTGTAGGATGTCCATAGATTCGGTGGTACTCACAGTATTCTGTCCAATTTCCCCCTCCTTTTTTGATTTTGATTGGACGAGGTGGTGGAATCTTCTCGGTGTGGCATACTTCTCGGAAAACATCTACAAGAGATACCTAAAGAGGGGTGTAATTGTGATATTTTTTAGGCTTCTCTCCGTGTTGATCTTCCTTTTTCTTGGATTCTTTATCCTTATCCCTAGATGAGTAGGAGAATCTGGATTTTGAGGTCTCTCCCAATCAAGAATTTTCCTCCATGTTGATATATTTCTCTGCACGTTCTTGCACTTCATTTAAAGATATTGGGTGTTTCTTTGATATAGAGTGACAAAAGGGTCATTTTCGTAAGCCATTGATAAGACCCATGATGGCTGCTTCTGTGGGTAGGCTTTGTATATCCAGGCAAGCTTTGTTGAATCTTTTCATGTAAGAGCGAAGACTCTCCCGATCTCCTTGTTTAATTCCTAATAAGCTTGGGGCATGTTTGGCTTTGTCCTTCTGAATGGAAAATCTAGTAAGGAACTTTTTAGCTAAGTCATGAAAACTGGTGATGGATCTAGGAGGCAACCTGATGTGTGGAAAATGATCCAACACAAAACTCACCGACAAGTGTATTGGGTCGCATCAAGTAATAATAACTAACATGAGTGAGGTCGATCCCACAGGGATTGAAGGATTGAGCAATTTTAGTTTAGTGGTTGATTTAGTCCAGCGAATCAAGTATTGGTTGAGTGGTTTATAATTGACAGAAGCTAAATTGCATGAATTGTAAAGGGAGAGGGAAGAATTACAGTAAATTAAAGAGAAAAGAAAATAAAAATGCTGAATCTTAAAGAACAAGTAATGTAAATTACAGAAACTTAGATTGCAAGAAATGTAAATGGCTGAATCTTAAAGTGTAAGAAATGTAAATTGCTTGAATTATAAAAGGAATTGGGAATTGGGATTGCAGAATTTAAACAAGAACAAGTGAATTGCAATTAAACAGAAGAGTAGAAGGTGAATTGAAGTAAAGTAGATTTAAACGGAAAAGTATAAATGCTTGAGGGATTAAAACAGAAAGTGACTGATGCTTAATTGCAGCAATTTAAAAGAAGGTTGAAGATCTCAGGAGTGGAAGAGACTAGAAAACAAGTCTAGATCTCAAATCCTTCCTTGATCCAACAAGAACAATTGCAAAAGAAATAAAGAAAAGTAAATTGCAGAAAGAGTAGAAGATGAAGTAGTAAACAGAAATGGAAATTGAATTAAGCAGAAAAGTAAACAAGAGATCTCAAGGTGAGATTGAAACAGAAGTTCTTCAATTCTCCACCCAAGATCAAAAGCAAGAAAATAAAGAGTGCTTAAGCAAGAACAAGGAAGAAGAGAGATCAATTCTCCTTCCCAGGTCTCCTAGATCCAAACTCAAAGTAAAAGCTCCAAATTACAAAAATGAAAATTCCAAAGTAAGTGAAGAGGTCTGTGTAAAAGAAAAAAAAAGGTCCTAACTAAATCAAACTAGCATCTATTTATACACTTTCTATTCTTGGATTTTAGAATTTGGATGGGGTTTTTAATTTGGTGAAGATTTGAATTTAATTGGATTTTTGATTGAATTTTCAGCACATGAGAAAATTCCTCCCAGGAGGATGCTCCGCTCTTGTGGGGAGTAGAGCATTGGAGCCTTGTGTGGGGATCCTTTGTCGCGTGCTAAGGCTTAGAAGCATCAGGATAGTGCTCCGCTCTCAAGGGGAGGGGAGCATTGGAGTCTTGTGTGTGTGTGTCTTGCGCGCTCAATTCCTGCCCGTGTCATGATGCGCATCACTCCCTCCTGGCCTTGTCAAGTTGTGCGCTCAATTCCCCCTGGCCCGTGTCAAGCATGCTTGTGTGCGCCAAGGAGTAGCACTCTGCTCTCTTTTGGAGCAGAGCATTGGTGCTTCCAAGGGGAGGTCCCAAGTTCGAAACCTTGGTGAAGGCACGCTAGTGCAGATTTCCTTGGTTTCTTGTAGCACCCTTGCTCCTTGCTTCCTCAAGGTGCTTGGCTCGAATCTTGGAGGTGGCATTTTGGCCATATGTAGCTTATTTTCTTAGTGAGTAGCGCTCCCCCACTCCCCTTTGGTTCTTGGTTCGAATCTTGGAGAAAGCATTTGGCAAACATTTCCTTTGATTTATTTTTGGTGGAAACCCGATAATGCTCCCAAGGAGAGCGGGGCATTGTTTTTCCTTTCCTTGTTTCTTGGCTTCAAATTGTGCTTCGCTCTCAAGGGGAGCAGAGCATTGAGCTTTATTTCCTTGGTCCATTGTTGCACTCTTGGACAATTCTTCGTGGCTTCCCTTCCTTGTTGCGCCACACTTCTTAATTTCATTTGCCACATTCTTCTCTTCCTTGGGCCACGCTTCTTAGGCCACGCTTTCTTGTTTTCTTCTTTTCTTCTCCTACAAGTAATCAAAACAACCAATCAAAGTATTACCAAATTCACAAGGTTTATAAATCAAATAAATATCAATTAAATTTGGCTTAAACCTCATGATTTAGTATCAATTACATGGTGGTTGATTGATACAAAGAAACTATACAATTCCATTCTAAATTACTTACTTATAACGCAAGAAAGTGCATAAATCCTAATAAAAACAAAGAAAAAGACTAGTAAAAATAGGCTAAGATGACTTGTCATCACAACACCAAACTTAAAACTTGCTTGTCCCCAAGCAAGCATCAAACACAAGAGAAGATAGAATGAAATAGAGAAGTATATATGTCCTTATTAAGCAGATAGTTGAATTTGGTTTATGGGGTTTTATGCAGATCAATAGTAGCTCATTTATTACTTGCTGTTAAAACAAACAATGTGTCCTTAAGGGTTCACCAAGGTTGCTGCTACAATACCTTACTTTTTGCTTATTTCCCTTGTTAGCTTTTTCTTCTTTCTTTTGCATTAGAGAGCTTATTGCTTATTGAAGGCTTGGTGGCAAATGTTGCAGTAGCCTTTGGCTTAATTTTACTCAACATTTCTTCACCACAAACACATGGCTGACTTTGTTTCCTCCTAGGATCATTGATGCCCAGCATCTCTTTGGATAACTAAGTGTTTTGTAGCTAGGTTGCTCTTTATTGTGGACTTTCAGTTGGCAATCCCAAATCAGTTGATCTAAGTGGCCAAGTTTTGAAATACTCCTTAGAACTTACTTGTCCAAGCATATCCTAGTACAAAAACACCACAGGCATGTGTCCTAGGGTCCAAGCTATTGGTGTCTAGCCTTATTATTTGTTTCTTTGCCACTTTTTTTGGCTTTTTCTATTTCTTTTTCTTTCTGTTTTGATTTCCTTTCAAGGGATTTTCATTAGTTGAAGGATCATAGCAGCAAACTAGCTTAAGCTTTAAGTAACATGTCATTATGCAGCAATTATTGTATGAGCTATCAATTGAATCAAGCACATACCACCACTAACTTTCATTCTAACTTTTGCAACATTGAACAATTAATTTTCCAAATCAAACATCTCTCTTTTATTCAAACATCAAGGGAACAAAACAAAATACTCAAGCTAATGAATGATGACAATTATTATGCAGATACTCTTTCAGACAAAAATTATGCAGATAGCTTTCTTCAGCATGTACTTCCACTTGCAACTAAATAAACATTCTAGCCAGACATAAAGAATTCCCAATTTAAATTACTTTTCCAACAACCAAGATTGAGTGTAGATACAACCTTTTGGGTTGCCACTTTTCATTCTTCCTTCTGTTGTATCTCGTTTGAGTCATAATGCAAATTGTCTTCAAATGTTAGCTAGTTTCCTGCATAACTCTCAAAAGTTGCTTGCTTCTCAAGCCCTTAAGTGAATGGTCAGTATGCATGATTTGAGTATGTCTTTTGGATTTATTTTGGTGTGGGAACACCAAACTTAATTCCTTGCCACTGCCTCTGATGCAACTAGTTAACCAATTATGAATTCTCTTGGCCTTGCTAAAGGTTATGGAGCTAAAATTAGAAAGCAACTAAATGGTTACATGATTTGTCTGATTGCTTGGAGCTAGCATTATGTAGGAAGTGAGAGTATGATTTTTAGATAAAATGTTGGTGGAATACCAAACTTATAATCTTTCATTCTCCCTTAAATTGTTTTGGTGTGCAACACCAAACTTAGATCCTTGCAATACAGACAAAACCACTTAACCTTTGTATTGAAATAGCTATGAAAAGAAAACTACCTCAAGTTGGGTTGCCTCCCAACAAGTGCTTCTTTATTGTCATTAGCTTGACATCTCATCCTTTGATCATGGGGGTTGAAAATCATAGTGCCTCAACTTTTCTCCTCTTACTGTGAACTTCCTTCCGGTCTCCTCTTTGATGATCTCTAGGTGTTCAAGTAAAAGGATCCGGTTCACAGTGTAGCACTCAGATAATTGTGGAGACACCTTCATTGGTTGGGTGTTTAACATCACTTTATCCCCTGGTGAGAAGCCTTCAGAGGGGATTTTCTTATTTCTCCACCCTTTTAGCCTCTTCTTCTTCTCTTCTTTTTCAGGAGATAATTCATGCCTTGGTGGTTCTTTATCTGGAGTTTTGAGGTTCTCATCTGGAGGTTTTGGATCTAGTTCCTTCTTGATTTCTTTGGTCTGTTGCACCATGTCTACTTCTTTCAAGTATGAGTTTAAGAACCTTGGAGTTGACTTCTTAATTGTCTTCTTTGAGCTATGATCTCTGGCCTTATCCTTCTTGCATTCTTCTTCTTGAGTGGGCTCATGTAAAGTCTTGAAGACATGAAATGCTAGATGCTCATCATGCACTTTAGCAATAATTCCCCTTTTTCAACATCTATCAATGCTCTGCCCGTAGCTAGGAAAGGCCTCCCGAGGATGATGGGCGTGTTAGGGTCTTCCTCCATATCTAGGATGACAAAATCAGTTGGGAGAAGAAATTTCCCCACTTTTACCAGCACATTCTCTACAACTCCAAGTGCTTGCTGAATGGATTTGTCAACCATTTGAAGAAGTATTCGTGTGGATTTCAGCTCGACAATTTGAAGCTTCCTCATAAGAGATAGAGGCATCAAGTTTATGCTTGCACCAAGATCACAGAATGACTTCTCAATGGTTATGTTTCCTATGGTGCAAGGTATATAAAAACTCCCAGGATCATCTTTCTTCTCTGGCAACTCTCTTTGGAGAATAGCACTACATTCCATAGTCATCTCAATAATTTGTCCTTCTCTTAGGGACTTTTTCTTTGTCAGCACTTCTTTCATAAATTTGGCATACACAGGCATCTGTTCAAGTGCTTCTAAGAAAGGAATATTGATGCTGAGTGTCTTGAATATGTCCAGGAATTTTAAATATTGCTTATCCTCATTCTCTTTCTTGAATTTTTGAAGATATGAAAGGTTGGGGATATATGGCTTCACCCATTCCTTCTTCTCTTTTAGCTGTGGCTCAAGGATGTTCTTGTCTCTCTTTGAGCTTTTTGCATTCTTGGTATTTCTATCCTCTTCTCTTCTCTCTTCTGTCTCTTCTTGTAGAACTTTTCTATTGTGTTCTTCCAGATTGATGGCTTCCTTCTCCTCAGTCTCCTCACTTCCCACTATGATTGCTTTGCACTCCTCCCATTTTGTAGCTTTTCTTTTGTCCCTTGGGTAGTCTTGAGTGGCACTAGGGGATGCATTTGGTTGCTTCTCATCCATCTCTGCAATTTGTTTAGCCATTTGTTCCATATGCCTCTCAAGATTTTTTATTGAAGCTTCTTGGTTTTTACTTGTTATGGCTTGATCTTTCCTTGCCATCTCTTGATTTTTCATGAGTTTCTCCATCATTATCTCTAGACTAGAGATTCTTTGGGAGTCTGGATTTGGTTGTGGTTGTGTAAAATGAGATGGTTGTTGCTGGAAGTTGTTTGAACTATTTGCGGGGTTATTTTGTGGGTGGAATGTGGATGTTAAAAAGCTATTTTGGTGGTTTTGTGAGTTGTTATGGGGTTGGTGATATGTGTTTTGTGGGTTTTTGAATTCGTTAGTATCTTTAGATGAATGGCTTTGGTTGCTTGTGTTGCTGAGGCTGTCAGAGTTGAAGTCCCTTTGTCCTTGATTCTGAGGCTCACCCCACCTTGAATTAGAATGAGTCTTCCAGGGTGTCTTGTGTGCATCACCATAGAAATTGTGTTGAAATGAACTTGAAGTGTTATTCATGCATTGCACCTGCTCAGGGCTTTGTTGCTCATAATTGAATGTCCCAAAACTTTCTTCAGATTGCTTCCACCCATGTGAGGTTTGAGATTGGCTCTGTGTATTTACTGCAGCGATTTGTAGTCCATCAATTTTCTTAGCCATCTGCTCAAATTGTTGCTGAATTTGTTGATGCATCACTTTGAAGATGGTATCCACACCTTCCAGCACCAATACACCCCTTCTCTGGGTTGGTTGGCGTTGTCTTTGATGAGCAAAGAAATATTGATTATTTGCTACCATGTATATGAGGTTATGAGCTTCTTCAGCTGTCTTCATGAGTTGCATTGAACCTCCTGCTGAATAGTCAAGTGCCTCTTGAGCTTTCATTGTTAGTCCTTCATAGAAATTTTGGAGTTTATCCCATTCATTAAACATCTCTGGTGGATACTTCCTGATTAAAGCCTTGTATCTCTCCTAGGCATCATACAGCGACTCTCCATCCACTTGAATGAATGTTTGCACCTCTGTTTTTAGCTTGATGACCCTCTGAAGTGGGTAGAACTTGGCTAGGAATTTGCTCACCAATTCATTCCAATTGTTGATGCTCTCTTTGGGAAAGGTTTCCAGCCATTGAGTAGCATTGCCCCTCAAAGAAAATAGGAATAGCAACAGCTTGTAGATGTCAGGATGCACACCATTAGATTTGACAGTGTCACATATCCTCAGAAAAGTGGATAACTGTTGGTTTGGATCTTCAAGTGGGCCACCTCCATAAGCACAATTGTTCTGCACCAAGGTGATTAGTTGAGGCTTCAACTCAAAGTCATTTGCCTGAACATTTGGGGTGAGGATGCTGCTCCTATAATGTCTGGGATTGGGGATACTGTAAGAGGCCAACACCCTTCTTGCAGGTTGAGCATTGTTGCTCAATCCCTCTTCACGCACCTCAGCCTCCATGACTTTCAAAAAAAAATCACAAACAAACCAAATGAAACATGAACATTCTAATGCTAGAATGTGGTTAGAGGGTTAGGTGACACAATGTGTCAAACAGTTAATATGCTTAGTAAAAATAAAAAAAATAAAGAAAAAGTGCTTAATCTAGACCACTACTTCACTTAATCATTGTCAACCTAATCAATCCCCGGCAACGGCGCCAAAAACTTGATGTGTGGAAAACGATCCAACACAAAACTCACCGGCAAGTGTACCGGGTCGCAACAAGTAATAATAACTCACACGAGTGAGGTCGATCCCACAGGGATTGAAGGATTGAGCAATTTTAGTTTAGTGGTTGATTTAGTCAAGCGAATCAAGTATTGGTTGAGTGGTTTATAATTGACAGAAGCTAAATTGCATGAATTGTAAAGGGAGAGGGAAGAATTGCACTAAATTAAAGAGAACAGAAAATAAAAGTGCTGAATCTTAAAGAACAAGTAATGTAAATTGCAGAAATTTAGATTGCAAGAAATGTAAATGGCTGAATCTTAAAGTGTAAGAAATGTAAATTGCTTGAATTATAAAAGGAATTGGGAATTGGGATTGCAGAATTTAAACAAGAACAAGTGAATTGAAATTAAACAGAAGAGTAGAAGGTGAATTGAAGTAAAGTAGATCTAAACGGAAAAGTAGAAATGCTTGAGGGATTAAAACAGAAAGTGACTAATGCTTAATTGCAGTAATTTAAAAGAAGGTTAAAGATTTCAGGAGTGGAAGAGACTAGAAAACAAGTCTAGATCTCAAATCCTTCCTTGATCCAACAAGAACAATTGCAAAAGAAATAAAGAAAAGTAAATCGCAGAAAGAGTAGAAGATGAAGCAGTAAACAGAAATGGAAATTAAATTATGCAGAAAAGTAAACAAGAGATCTCAAGGTGAGATTGAAACAGAATTTCTTCAATTCTCCACCCAATATCAAAAGCAAGAAAATAAAGAGTGCTTAAGCAAGAACAAAGAAGAAGAGAGTTCAATTCTCCTTCCCAGGTCTCCTAGTTCCAAACTCAAAGTAAAAGCTCCAATTTACAAAAATGAAAATTCCAAAGTAAGTGAAGAGGTCTGTGTAAAAGAAAAAAAAAGGTCCTAACTAAATCAAACTAGCATCTATTTATACACTTTCTATTCTTGGATTTTAGAATTTGGATGGGATTTTTAATTTGGTGAAGATTTGAATTTAATTGGATTTTTGATTGAATTTTCAGCCCATGAGAAAATTGCTCCAAGGAGGATGCTCCGCTCTTGTGGGGAGTAGAGCATTGGAGCCTTGTGTGGGGATCCTTTGTCGCGTGCTAAGGCTTGGAGGCATCAGGATAGTGCTCCGCTCTCAAGGGGAGCGGATCATTGGAGTCTTCTGTGTGTGTGTCTTGCGCGCTCAATTCCTGCCTGTGTCATGATGCGCATCACTCCCTCCTGGCCTTGTCAAGTTGCGCGCTCAATTCCCCCTGGCCCGTGTCAAGCATGCTTGTGTGCGCCAAGGAGTAGCGCTCTGCTCTCCTTTGGATCGGAGCATTGGTGCTTCCAAGGGGAGGTCCCAAGTTCGAAACCTTGGTGAAGGCACGCTGGTGCAGATTTCCTTGGTTTCTTGTAGCGCCCTTGCTCCTTGCTTCCTCAAGGTGCTTGTCTCGAATCTTGGAGGTGGCATTTTGGCCAAGTGTAGCTTATTTTCTTGGTGAGTAGCGCTCCCCCACTTCCCTTTGGTTCTTGGTTTGAATCTTGGAGAAAGCATTTGGCAAACATTTCCTTTGATTTATTTTTGGTGGAAACCCGATAATGCTCCCAAGGAGAGCGGAGCATTGTTTTTCCTTTCCTTGTTTCTTGGCTTCAAATTGTGCTCCGCTCTCAAGGGGAGCAGAGCATTGAGCTTTGTTTCCTTGGTCCATTGTTGCGCTCTTGGACAATTCTTCGTGGCTTCCCTTCCTTGTTGTGCCACACTTCTTAATTTCATTTGCCACATTCTTCTCTTTCTTGGGCTACGCTTCTTAGGCCACGCTTTCTTGTTTTCTTCTTTTCTTCTCCTACAAGTAATCAAAACAACCAATCAAAGTATTACCAAATTCACAAGGTTTATAAATCAAATAAATATCAATTAAATTTGGCTTAAACCTCATGATTTAGTATCAATTACATGGTGGTTGATTGATTCAAAGAAACTATACAATTCCCTTCCAAATTACTTACTTATAATGCAAGAAAGTGCATAAATCCTAATAAAAACAAAGAAAAAGACTAGTAAAACTTGGCTAAGATGACTTGTCATCACAAGCTATCAAACCACTTAATTGCCATCTTTGTTAGAGTAGTCGGGAAGGCTTTGTATCGAATAGCGTCGAAGCCATCGGTGAGATACATTCTGCTTCTAAAGTTGCTAAGATGATGGCTCGGATCGGAGGTACCGTCCTATGGGGTCATGTCGGGAGCTTTGAAATCCTTCGGAACCTTAGCTTCCATGATTTCTTTGCTGAAGGGATCTTGATCCTTGTGGGGGCTGTCGCCGTGACCGGGTTGAGCTGTTTTAGTTTTGAGATCAACTTCAACCTTTAAAAGCTTATCTTCTAGCTCTCACCGTCATCTAGCTTCTCTTCGGAGGTCCCTCTCAGCTTCACGTTGGTGTTCTGCCTCCTGTTCGAGCTGTTTAAGCCGATCTTGTTGTTCTCAGAGGGCTTCCAGAATTTCTTAGTTTGGAGACTGCTTATCTCCCTTTTGTAGAGGTGTATGTATCTTTGGGTATGGTATCCACATTTTTGTTTGGCATTTTGTCTACCAAACCAGAGTTGTGGTCGTTGTCATGGTCGTCCACCATGTTGATGGGACGACTTCCAGGTTCCCCGGCAACGGCGCCAATGTTCTGAGGGTTACCTGAAACTGTAGGTCGATCTCAGTTGAAATCTGCTGTGGTGGCCAGAGCAGTCGTGTCTGACTTGTTGGAGCTGGTGGAGTGATGAGCGGATAATTTATGCGCTTTTTGGCATTGTTTTTATATAGTTTTTAGTATGATTTGATTAGTTTTTAGTATATTTTTATTAGTTTTTAATTAAAAATCACATTTTTGGACTTTACTAGGAGTTTTTGTGTTTTTTTGTGATTCCAGGTATTTTTTGACTGAAATTGAAGGACTTGAGCAAAAATCTGATTCAGAGGCTGAAGAAGGACTGCAGATGCTATTGGATTCTGACCTCCCTGCACTCAAAGTGGATTTTCTGGAGCTACAGAAACCCAAATGGCACGCTCTCAATTGCATTGGAAAGTAGACATCCAGGGCTTTCCAGCAATATATATGTATTTTCTGGCTGAAATTGAGGGACCTAAGCAAAATCTGATTCAGTGGCTGAAGAAGGACTGCAGATGCTGTTGGATTCTGACCTCCCTGCACTCAAAGTGGATTTTCTGGAGCTACAGAAACTCAAATGGCGCGCTTTCAAATGCTTTGGAAAGTAGACATCCAGGTCTTCCAAAAATATATAATAGTCCATACTTTGCCCAAGTTTAGACGATGTAAACTGGCGTTTAACGCCAGCTTTCTGCCCTATTCTGGCGTTAAATGCCAGAAACAAGTTGCAAAGCAGAGTTAAACGCCAGAAACAAGTTACAAACTGGCGTTCAACTCCAAGGAAGACCTCTACACGTGAAAGCTTCAATGCTCAGCCCAAGCACACACCAAGTGGGCCTAAAAGTGGATTTCTGCATCATTTACTCATTTTTGTAAACCCTAGTAACTAGTTTAGTATAAATAGGAATTTTTACTATTGTATTTACATCTCTGGTTAGTCTTTGACTAATTTTATGTTCTGAGATCACGTTTAGAGGGCTGGCCATTCGGCCATGCCTAGACCTTGCTCTTATGTATTTTCAACGGTAGAGTTTCTACACACCATAGATTAAGGTGTGGAGCTCTGCTGTTCCTCATGAATTAATGCAAAGTACTATTGTTTTTCTATTCAACTCAAGCCTATTTCTTCTCTAAGATATTCATTCACACACAAGAACATGATGAATGTGATGATTATGTGACGCTCATCACCATTCTCACTTATGAACGCGTGCCTGACAAACACTTCTGTTCTACATGAAAGCAAGCTTGAATGCATATCTCTTAGCCTCCTGATCTACGATCAGAGTCTTCATGGTATAAGCTAGAATTATTGGCGGCCATTCTTGAGATCCGGAAAGTCTAAACCTTGTCTGTGGTATTCCGAGTAGGATCTGGGAAGGGATGGCTGTGACGAGCTTCAAACTCGCGAGTGCTGGGCGTAGTGACAGACGCAAAAGGATTACTGGATCCTATTCTAGCATGATCGATAATCGACAGATGATTAGCCGTACGGTGACAGAACATTTAGACCATTTTCACTGAGAGGACGGGATGTAGCCATTGACAACGGTGATTCCCAATATACAGCTTGCCATGGAAAGGAGTTTGAATGATTGGATGAAAGCAGTAGGAAAGCAGAGGTTCAGAAGGAATAAAAGCATCTCCATGTGCTTATCTGAAATTCTCACCAATGAATTACATAAGTATTTCTATCCTATTTTATATTTTAATTATATTTTAATTATCAAATCTCCATAACCAATTGAATCTGCCTGACTGAGATTTACAAGGTGACCATAGCTTGCTTCAAACTGACAATCTCCGTGGGATCGACCCTTACTCACGTAAGGTTTATTACTTGGACGACCCAGTGCACTTGCTGGTTAGTTGTGCGAAGTTATGACAAAGAACTAAGATTATGAACGTGCGTATTAAGTTTTTGTTGCTGTTACCAAGGAATGAACGATCACGATTTCGTGCACCAAGTTTTTGGCGCCGTTGCCGGGGATTGTTCGAGTTTGGACAACTGACGGTTCATCTTGTTGCTCAGATTAGGTAATTTTATTTTAATTTTATGTTTTTGTTTTTATTCTTTTTATTTTCGAAAAATTTTCAAAAAAAAATATATTTAATTATTCTATGTTCTTCAGAATTTTTATGAATGAATTCTAGAGTTTCATGATGATCTGTTGAAGTCTGGCTGGCTGTAAAGCCATGTCTAATCCTTTGGACTGAGGTTTCAACTATCATTAGAGAAGAGCTTCTTTGTCTTTCTCAGCAATTTAGCTTTTGTATGTAATGATCTGCTAAAGCTTGGCTGGCTATTGGCCATGTCTAGTGTTTTGGACCGGAGCTTTCACTGAAAGCTTGGCTGGCTAGTAAGCCATGTCTAATTCCTGGACCGGAGTTTTAGACTAACATTGCATGATTCCTGGAATTCCCATTAAAAATTTTGAAATCCTTATTTTTCTCTTCCAATTAATTTTCGAAAAAAAAAATTAATAAAATCATAAAACCAAAAATAATTTTGTGTTTCTTGTTTGAGTCTAGTGTCAAATTTTAAGTTTGGTGTCAATTGCATGTTCTAATTTTTCATAAAAATTTTCGAAAACTCATGAATAATGTTCTTCATGATCTTCAAGTTGTTCTTCATGAATTTCCTTGTTTGATCTTTGCATTTCCTTATTTTGTGTCTTTTCTTGTTTTCCATATGCATTTTTGAATTATTAGTGTGTAAAGTTTGAAAAGTTCTATGTTTGGTGTCTTGCATGTTTTTCTTTTCTTAAAAAATTTCAAAAATAAGTCTTGATGTTCATCTTGATCTTCAAAGTGTTCTTGGTGTTCATGTTGACATTCAAAGTGTTCTAGCATGCATCATGTGTTTTGATCTTGAATTTTCATGTTTTGAGTCATTTTGATGTTTTTCTCTTTCTTCATTAAAAATTCAAAAATAAAAAAAATATATCTTTCCGTTATTCTCTCATAAGTTTTCAAAAATTTGGTTTGATTTAGTCAAAAAGTTTTTAAATTTAATTGTTTTTATGAGTCAAATCAAATTTTCAATTTAAAAATTCTATCTTTTTCAAATCGTTTTCAAAAATCAAATCTTTTTCATTTTTCTTTCATATTTTCAAAAATTCAAATTGATTTTCAAAAATCTTTTTCTTATTTTATTCCATATTTTTCAAAATCTTTACTAACAATTAATGTGATTGATTCAAAAATTTTAAGTTTGTTACTTGCCTAGTAAGAAAGGTTCAATCTTTAAATTTTAAAATCATATCTTTTTATTTTTTGTTAGTCAAGTAATCAACTTTAATTTTCAAAATCAAATCTTTTTAAATTTATTCTTCAAATATTTTTCAAAATAAATGTCAATCACATCTTTTTCAAAATCAATTTCAAAATCTTTTCTAACCTCTTATCTTTTTAAAATTGATTTTCAAATATTTTTCAAATTAATCCTATCTTTTTGTTTGATTCTTATCTTTTTCAAAACTACCTAACTAATTTTCTCTCTCTAATTTTCGAAAATCACTAACCTCTTTTTCAAAATTTCTTTTCATTAACTAATTATTTTAAATTTTAATTTTAATTTTATTCCTTTTCGTATTTTCGAATTATAACTAATATTTAAAATAAAAACAAAAATATTTTTATTTTATTTTATTTAATTTTCGAATTCATCTCTCTCTCATATCCTTCTATTTATTTATTTATCTACTAACACCCCTCTTTCACTCAAAAAATTCGAACCCACTCCTCTCCTCTGTGTTCGAATTCTTATCTTTTCCTTCTGCTATTCTTCTCTTCTTATACTCATATAAGGAATCTCTATACTGTGACATAGAGGATTCCATATTTTCTTTTCTGTTATCTTCTTTTTCATATGAGTAGGAACAAGGATAAGAACATTCTTGTTGAAACTGATCCTGAACCTGAAAGGACTCTGAAGAGGAAGCTAAGGAAAGCTAAAGCACAACTCTCTGGAGAAAATTTGACAGAAATTTTCGAAAAAGAAGGAGACATGGCCGAACCCAACAACAATACAAGGAAGATACTTGGTGACTTCACTGCACCAAATTCCAACTTACATGGAAGAAGCATCTCAATCCCTGCCATTGGAGCAAACAATTTTGAGCTAAAACCTCAATTAGTTTCTCTGATGCAACATAATTGCAAGTTTCATGGACTTCCATCAGAAGATCCTTTTCAGTTCTTAACTGAATTCTTGTAGATCTGCGATACTGTTAAGACCAATGGGGTTGATCCTGAGGTCTATAGGCTTATGCTTTTCCCATTTGCTGTAAGAGACAGAGCTAGAATATGGTTGGACTCTCAACCTAAAGATAGCCTGAACTCTTGGGATAAGCTGGTCACGGCTTTCTTAGCCAAGTTCTTTCCTCCTCAAAAGCTTAGCAAACTTAGAGTGGATGTTCAAACTTTCAAACAGAAAGAAGGTGAATCCCTCTATGAAGCTTGGGAGAGATACAAGCAACTGACCAAAAAGTGTCCTTCTGACATGCTTTCAGAATGGACCATCCTGGATATATTCTATGATGGTCTGTCTGAATTATCTAAGATGTCATTGGACTATTCTGTAGGTGGATCCATTCACCTAAAGAAAATGCCTGTAGAAGCTCAGGAACTCATTGACATGGTTGCAAATAACCAGTTCATGTACACTTCTGAAAGGAATCCTGTGAATAATGGGATGCCTCAGAGGAAGGGAGTTCTTAAAATTGATACTCTAAATGCCATATTGGCTCAGAACAAAATATTGACTCAGCAAGTCAATATGATTTCTCAGAGTCTGAATGGATTGCAAGCTGCATCCAACAGTACTAAAGAAGCATCTTCTGAAGAAAAAGCTTATGATCCTGAGAACCCTGCAATTGCAGAGGTGAATTACATGGGAGAACCCTATGGAAACACCTATAATTCCTCATGGAGAAATCATCCAAATTTCTCATGGAAGGATTAACAAAAGCCTCAACAAGGCTTTAATAATGGTGGAAAAAATAGGTTTAGCAATAGCAAGCCTTTTCCATTATCCTCTCAGCAACAGACAGAGAATTCGGAGCAGAATTCATCTAGCTTAGCAAATATAGTCTCTGATCTATCTAAGGCCATTCTAAGCTTCATGAATGAAACAAGGTCCTCCATTAGAAATTTGGAGGCACAAGTGGGCCAGCTGAGTAAAAGAGTCACTGAAATTCCTCCTAGTACTCTCCCAAGCAATACAGAAGATAATCCAAAAAGAGAGTGCAAAGCCATAACCTTACTTGGTGTGGCCGAACCCAGAGAGGAGGAGAAAGACGTGAATCCTAGTGAGGAAGACCTCCTGGTACGTTCACTGACCAATAAGGAGTTTCCCTTTGAGGAACCAAAGGAATCTGAGGCTCATCTAGAGACCATAGAGATTCCATTGAACCTCTTTTTACTATTCATGAGCTCTGATGACTATTCTTCCTCTGAAGAGGATGAAGACACCATTAAAGAGCATGTTGCTAAATATCTAGGAGCCATCATGAAGTTGAATGCCAGTTTATTTGGTAATGATACTTGGGAGGATGAACCCCCCTTGTTCACCAATGAACTAAGTACATTGATAAGGCAGACATTGCCTCAGAAGAAACTGGATCCCGAAAAGTTCTTCATACCTTGTACTATAGGTACCATGACCTTTGAGAAGGCTCTGTGTGACCTTGGGTCAGGGATAAACCTCATGCCACTCTCTGTAATAGAGAAACTGGGAATCTATGAGGTACAAGCTGCAAGAATCTCACTAGAGATGGCAGACAAATCAATGAAACAGGCTTATGGATTTGTAGAGGACTTGTTAGTAAAGGTTGAAGGCCTTTACATCCCTACTGATTTCATAATCCTAGACACTGGGAATGATGAGGATGAATCCATCATCCTTGGAAGACCCTTCCTAGCCACAGCAAAAGCTGTGATTGATGTGGACAGAGGAGAGTTGGTCCTTCAACTGAATAAGGACTACCTTGTATTTAAGACTCAAGGTTCTCCTTCTGTAACCATGGAGAGGAAACATGAAAAGCTTCTCTCAGTGCAGAGTCAACCAAAGCCCCCACAGTCAAACTCTAAGTTTGGTGTTAGGAGGCCACAACCAAACTCTATGTTTGGTGTTGAACCCCCACATTCAAACTCTAAGTTTGGTGTTGGGAGGTCCCAACAATGATCTGAACATCTGTGAGGCTCCATGAGAGCTCACTGTCAAGCTATTGACATTAAAGAAGCGCTTGTTGGCAACCCAATGTTATTTAATTATATCTATTTATTTTCCATTGCTATTTTATATTTTCTTTAGGTTGATGATCATGTGAAGTCACAAAAACTACTGAAAAATAAAAAACAGAATGAAAAAATAGCATTAAAAATAGCTCACCCTGGAGGAAGAGCTTACTGGCGTTTAAACGCCAGTAAGAAGCATCAAACTGGTGTTTAACGCCAGAAAAAAGCATCAAGCTGGCGTTAAACGCCAGAAACAAGCACCAGACTGGCGTTTAACACCAGAACAGAGCATGGAATTGGCGTTAAATGCCAGGAACAAGCAGCAAGCTGGCGTTTGACGCCAGACATGCATTCTAAGGGCGTTTGCACGTCTAAATGGAGTAGGGATGTTAAGTCCTTGACCCCTCTGGATCTGTGGACCCCACAGGATCCCCACCTACCCCACCTCTTCTTCTCTCCTCTTCACACCTTTTTATACCTCTCTTCCCCAAATACCCTTCACCAATCACCTCCATACCTCTTCCCTAAATACCCTTAACCACTCACATCCATCCACTCTTCCCCATAAACCCCACCTACCTCCAAAATTCAAATTCTTTTCCTTCCCAAACCCAACCTTAATGGCCGAAACCTACCCTCCACCCCACCCCTATATAAACCCCTCAACACTACTCCATTTTCACACATTACAACCACCACTTCTCCCCCTTGGCCGAATACACCTTCTCCCTCCATCTCCTCTATTTTCTTCTTCTTCTACTACTTCCTTTCTTCTTTTGCTCAGGGACGAGCAAACCTTTTAAGTTTGGTGTGGTAAAAGCATTACTTTTTTATTTTCCATAACCATTAATGGCACCTAAGGCCAGAGAAACCTCATGAAAGAGGAAAGGGAAGGCAATTGCTTCCACCTCTGAGTCATGGGAGATGGAGAGATTCATCTCAAAGGTCCATCAAGACCACTTCTATAATGTTGTGGCCAAGAAAAAGGTGATCCCTGAGGTCCCTTTTAAGCTCAAAAAGAGCGAATATCCGGAGATCCGACCAGAGATTAGAAGAAGAGGATGGGAAGTTCTCTCTAATCCTATTCAACAAGTCGGGATCTTAATGGTTCAAGAGTTCTATGCAAATGCATGGATCACTAGGAACCATGATCAAAGTAGGAACCCGAATCCAAAGAATTGGCTTACAATCGTTCGGGGGAAATACTTAGATTACAGTCCGGAAAATGTAAGGTTGGCGTTCAACTTGCCAATGATGCAAGAAAATGCACGCCCCTACACTAGAAGGGTCAACTTTGATCAAAGGTTGGACCAAGTCCTCATGGACATATGTGTGGAAGGAGCTCAATAGAAAGTTGACTCAAGAGGTAAGCCGGTTCAATTGAGAAGACCGGACCTTAAGCCTGTAGCTAGAGGATGGTTGGAGTTCATCCAACGCTCAATTATTCCTACTAGCAACCAGTCTGAAGTTACTGTAGACCGGGCCATCATGATCCATACTATCATGATTGGGGAGGAAGTGGAAGTTCATGAGATTATACCTCAAGAACTCTACAAGGTTGCTGACAAGTCATCCACTTTGGCAAGGTTAGCCTTTCCTCACCTTATTTGCCACCTCTGCAATTCGGCTGGAATTGACATAGAGGGAGATATCCTCATTGATGAGGACAAACCCAGCACTAAGAAAAGGATGGAGCAAACAAGAGATCATGGACCACAACAAGAGCATGAGGAAATTCCTCACCATGAAATCCCTGAGATGCCTCAAGGGATGCACTTCCCTCCATAAAACTATTGGGAGCAAATCAACACCTGCCTAGGAAAATTAAGTTCCAACATGGAACAACACCAAGAGCACTCCATCATTCTCCATGAGATTAGAGAAGATCAAAGAGCTATGAGGGAGGAGCAACAAAGACAAGGAAGAGACATAGAGGAGCTCAAGAGCACCATTAGTTCTTCAAGAAGAGGAAGACGCCACCCTCACTAAGGTGAACCCGTTCCTTAATCTCTTTGTTCTTATTTTCCTGTTTTTCGGTTCTTGAGCCTTATGTTTTATTTATGTTTGTGTCTTTACTATATGATCATTAGTGTTTAAGTGTCTATGAGCTATGAATGTCCTATGAATCCATCACCTCTCTTAATTGAAAAATGTTCTAAAAACAAAAGAACAAGAAGTACATGGTATCGAATTCATCCTTGAAATTAGTTTAATTATTTTGATGTGGTGACAATACTTTTTGTTTTCTGAATGAATGCTTGAACAGTGCATATGTCTTTTGAATTTTTTGTCTATGAATGTTAAAATTGTTGGCTCTTGAAAGAATGATGAAAAAGGAGAAATGTTATTTGATGATCTAAAAAATCATAAAAATGATTCTTGAAGCAAGGAAAAGCAGTGAATAGAGAAAAGCTTGCGAAAAAAAAGGAAAGAAAAAAAAAGAAGCAAGTAGAAAAATTTAATAGCCCTTAAAACCAAAAGACAAGGGTAATAAAAAGGATCCAAGACTTTGAGCATCAGTGGATAGGAGGGCCCAAAGGAATAAAATCCTGGCCTAAGCGGCTAAACCAAGCTGTCCCTAACCATGTGCTTGTGGTGTGAAGGTGTCAAGTGAAAAGCTTGAGACTGAGCGGTTAAAGTCAATGTCCAAAGCAAAAACAGAGTGCTTAAGAACCCTAGACACCTCTAATTGGGGACATTAGCAAAGCTGAGTCACAATCTGAAAAGGTTCACCCAATTATGTGTTTGTGGCATTTATGTATCCGGTGGTAATATTGGAAAACAAAGTGCTTAGGGCCACGGCCAAGACTCATAAAATAGCTGTGTTCAAGAATCAACATACTGGACTAGGAGAATCAATAACACTATCTGAATTCTGAGTTCCCATAGATGCCAATCATTCTGAACTTCAAAGGATAAAGTAAGATGCCAAAACTGTTCAGAGGTAAAAAGCTACTAGTCCCGCTCATCTAATTGGAGCTAAGTTTCATTGTTATTTGGAATTTATAGTATATTCTCTTCTTTTTATCCTATTTGATTTTCAGTTGCTTGGGGACAAGCAACAATTTAAGTTTGGTGTTGTGATGAGCGGATAATTTATACGCTTTTTGGCATTGTTTTTACATAGTTTTTAGTATGATTTGATTAGTTTTTAGTATATTTTTATTAGTTTTTAATTAAAAATCACATTTCTGGACTTTACTAGGAGTTTGTGTGTTTTTCTATGATTTCGGGTATTTTCTAACTGAAATTGAAGGACTTGAGCAAAAATCTAATTCAGAGGCTGAAGAAGGACTGCAGATGCTGTTGGATTCTGACCTCCCTGCACTCAAAGTGGATTTTCTGGAGCTACAAAAACCCAAATGGCACGCTCTCAATTGCGTTGGAAAGTAGACATCCAGAGCTTTCCAGCAATATATATGTATTTTCTGGCTGAAATTGAGGGACTTGAGCAAAATCTGATTCAGAGGTTGAATAAGGACTGCAGATGCTGTTGGATTCTGACCTCCCTACACTCAAAGTGGATTTTCTAGAGCTACCGAAACTCAAATGGCGCACTTTCAATTGCGTTGGAAAGTAGACATCTAGGGATTTCCAGCAATATATAATAGTCCATACTTTTCTCAAGTTTCGATGACGCAAACTGGCGTTTAACGCCAGCTTTCTGCCCTATTCTGGCATTAAATGCCAGAAACAAGTTGCAAAGCAGAGTTAAACGCCAGAAACAAGTTACAAACTGGCGTTCAACTCCAAGGAAGACCTCTACACATGAAAGCTTCAACGCTCAGCCCAAACACACACCAAGTGGGCCCGGAAGTGGATTTCTGCATCATTTACTCATTTCTGTAAACCCTAGTAACTAGTTTAGTATAAATAGGACTTTTTACTATTGTATTTACATCTCTGGTTAGTCTTTGTCTAATTTTATGTTCTGAGATCACGTTTAGGGGGCTGGCCATTCGGCCATGCCTGGACCTTGTTCTTTTGTATTTTCAATGGTATAGTTTCTACACACCATAGATTAAGGTGTGGACCTCTGCTATTCCTCATGAATTAATGCAAAGTACTATTGTTTTTCTATTCAACTCAAGCCTATTTCTTCTCTAAGATATTTATTCGCACACAAGAACATGATGAATGTGATGATTATGTGACACTCATCACCATTCTCACTTATGAACGTGTGTCTAACAAACACTTCCATTCTTCATGAAACAAGCTTGAATGCATATCTCTTAGCCTCCTGATCTACGATCAGAGTCTTCGTGGAATAGGCTAGAATTATTGGCGGCCATTCTTGAGATTCGAAAAGTCTAAACCTTGTCTGTGGTATTCCGAGTAGGATCTGGGAAGGGATGGCTGTGACGAGCTTCAAACTCGCGAGTGCTGGGCGTAGTGACAGACGCAAAAGGATTACTGAATCCTATTCCAGCATGATCGAGAACTGACAGATGATTAGCCGTACGGTGACAGCGCATTTGGACCATTTTCACTGAGAGGATGAGATGTAGCCATTGACAATTGTAATGCCCAATATACAGCTTACCATGGAAAGGAGTATGAATGATTGGATGAAAGCAGTAGGAAAGCAAAGGTTCAGAAGGAATAAAAGCATCTCCATACGCTTATCTGAAATTCTCACCAATGAATTACATAAGTATTTCAATCCTATTTTATATTTTAATTATATTTTAATTATCAAATCTCCATAACCAATTGACTTCGCCAGACTGAGATTTACAAGGTGACCATAGCTTGCTTCAAACCGACAATCTCCGTGGGATCGACCCTTACTCACATAAGGTTTCTTACTTGGACGACCCAGCACTTGTTGGTTAGTTGTGCGAAGTTGTGACAAAGAACTAAGATTATGAATGTGCGTATTAAGTTTTTGGCGCCGTTACCAAGGAATGAACGATCACGATTTCGTGCACCATGGTTCATCACCGGAGGGTGGTGGTACCTGCAAGAGACTTCGATGCTTAAGTTAGCATGGGCTTTAAACAGGTTTTTAGTAGAATCAGAGTATGAGTTATACCTGGGTGCTCGAGTGTATTTATATTAGTGTAGAGTGACCTTTCTGGAGATAAGATAATTATCTTATCTTATCTTATCTTTGAGTAAAGTCATCTTATCTTTGAGTGAAGTCATCTTATCTTTTGGGGGACCGCCCTTATTTTTCTAGGCTTTGGCTGCCTTTAGATTAGACTGTGTCCCTTTATTTGGGCCTGCCTGAGCTCTCTGTAGCGATTTGGCCGAACTCTTTGAGAAGAGGTCGGGAAATGCCAGACCTGAGGAGGTCGGTTGAATTGTCTTTAATCAGCCCGGGTCGTATAGCTCGACCCAGGGCATGAACAATAACCATTGACACTAGCCTTCTACTAAGTTAATTAGTAGCTAGGTTAGAACTTATGGATTAATGTTGATCAAGCCTATTTGACATACTTCAAGCATACAGGTAGACTTAATGGGTTGGTCCCTCATAATTGTCAATATATATTTTGTAGACAAGGATGGTGATCTCAAATTTCTATATTTAGCCAAGAGTTCTTTTCCTTTCTTTTATTAGTTCTTGTTATCTACTTTCTTGCTTTTATATTTCCTTGCCAATTATAAATCAACCCCCCCTTATTCTTCATAGCCAATAATTGAGCACTTCATTGCAATTCCTTGTGAGACGACCCGAGGTTTGAATACTTCGGTTAATTTTCATTGGGATTTGTACTTGTGACAACCAAAATCTTTAAAATTTGATTTGAGTATTATTAGTTGGTTGGAAACTATACTACCACTGAAATTATTTTGTGTGAAATTCTTAACCATACGAAAATATTCTTTCAGTAGCTTTAAACTCAACCCTTAACTTATTACTCAGGTGCAGCAAAACTGCCAGTATTCTGGGCTTCCTCAGGAAGAACCTACAGAATTCCTGGTAGATTTCTTAAAGATTGCTGACACAGTACACAGTGAGGCAGTAGACCAAGATTTCTACAGATTATTGCTTTTTCATTTTGCAATAAAGGACCAAGCAAAAAGGTGGTTGGATAACCAGCCTAAAGCTAGTTTAAAAACTTAGAAACAGTTAGTGGACGAGTTTTAAACCAATACTTTCCCCCAAGAAAGATGAACCAGCTGAGACTGGACATCCAAGGCTTCAAACAAGGAGATGGTGAATCTCTTTATCATGCCTGGGAGAGGTATAGGAGGATGCTAAGAAAATGTCCCACTGAAATGTTTTCAGAATGGGTACAGTTAGAAATCTTCTACTATGGGCTTTCAGACATGGCTAGAATGTCCTTGGACCACTCTGCTAGTGGTTTCATGCACATGAGATAGACCATTGGAGAGGCTCGAGAGCTTATTGAGACCTCTATAAAGGAGAAGTTAAGGTAGTAGTTGCTAACTAACCCTCCAGAGCAGGATGGCCATTGACTCAGCAATCGCAGCCTTACCCAGCAATGCAGACTAACTTCGAGAAACTCAGCTTCTAAAGAATGTGGAAGCCAGTTGAATCACAACCAGTAGTATCAGCAGATAACAGATGAATACCAGGCTATCCAATTGAGTGGAAACCTAGCACCCCTCAGTACAATAAAATGAAAGCCATTGAGGATACCTAGGTCTCTGCACAAAATGACTCTGGGTGTTTAAACGCTTAGAGAGACATCCCTTTTGGTGTCGAAAGCCAGAAAAGGGTAGAGACTGGGCGTTGAAATGCCCAGAGAGGTATCCCTCCTGGCGTTGAACGCCAGGAAAGGGCAGAGACTGGGCATTCAAATACCTAGGGGGGCAGCAGCATGGCGTTGAATGCCCAAGAAAGGGAGGTCAGCAATTCACTAATAACAACCCTTCTAAGCAAGCTAGTAACCCCATTCCAGCATACAAAGCATTAGCTTCATCAACCAAGGTTGATAATAAGGCTTTACCAGACTTGCAATGTTCATAGGATTTCAAGCTGTACGATCCGGGCTGGTTAAAGACAAGTCGACTGACCTCTTCAGGTCAGGACTGTCCGACCACGTTTCAAAGAGCTCGGCCAAGTCACTAGGAAAGCCCAAAAAGGGCCCAAACAGAGGAACACAACCCAAACTCAAAGGCAACCCAAGCCTAGAGAGATAAGGGCGGTTCCCTTGACGATAAGATGATTTCACTCAAAGATAAGATAAGATAACTATCTTATCTCCAGAAAAGTCACTCCACACCATTATAAATACACTGGAGCACCCAGGTATAACTCATACACTGATTGTACTAAAAACTTGCTTAATACCCTTGCTAACTTAAGCATCGGAGTCCCTTGCAGGTACCACCACCCTCCGGTGATGAAGGATCAGTGACGTGGCAGAAATTGGCTAATTGAGAATTGATATAAGTTGTGCGTTGCAAGTATAGTTCTTAACCAACCAGAAATTCGCTTATCAATTTAGAAAGGTTGTCACAAAAATTAAAATTTAAAATACTGGGAGTATGAATCCCAGGTCGTCTCCCAACGAGTTGCAGAAAGGTGTGCTATTTTATTAATCAGATATTTTTAGAAAGAGTTTGAGTTGAATAAACAGGAAATTAAATTAGAGAAATTAAGTAATTTAATTAAAAGCCTTGACTGGGAGTAGATTAGTTGGAAGCCCTATTCTTGTTGCAGTACTCTCAAGATTAATTGATAATTGAAGGTCGTTCTGTTTAGTTATCCCTTACTAAATAAGGGAAAGTCAAACAAGTTGGAATGATGTTTCTACTCACAAGTCCCAATCCGCTTACTTGGAAGGATTGGCATTAATGACTAGAGAGCCATCCAACAATAAACCCAATTACAATTTCTCCTTTGAACATTCCAACTCAAGGGTTCCTTTCAATCAACTCCCCATCAAGTCAGGGAAATACTCGCTCATTGTGAATGTAGAACTCATAACATAGGAAAGGGAATTAAAGAAAGACATGATAAATAAAACTCAAGGAAATCAATTAAAAATAAAAGTAACTCTTGTATTAATAAATTCTAAAATAATCCAATAGTAAAATTATGTAAATTAAAGGACATGGAAGAGTAAAGCCAAGTAAAGAAAACAAACTAGAATGACGAAGTCTTGATGAGGTAATAACTCTTCTCAATATCCCAACGCAAAGAGCAATCGAAATAAAAATCCTAAGAACTATGAATGTGTAGAGAGAAAACCTAGAGGAGGAGTAAAACTAGATCTAAAAACTAAAAGCTGTGTAGAATGAATGTTGTTTTTCGGTTTCTGCATATTCTCTGGCTCTAGTCTGCTTTTCTGGGCTGAAAACTGGGTCAAAACAGGGCCCAAAATCGCCCCAAGCGAATTCTGTAAATTATGCAGATCGCGCATGACACGCGATCGCGTCATTCATGCGGACGCGTCATGCGGCGTTTTGCTTTACCACGCGGGCGCGTCGTCCATGCCTCCGCGTCACTTGTGCTATTCCAATCCGCGCGGTCGCGTGAGCCATGCAACCGCGTCACTGCGATTTCCTTTCTTCCGCGCGGTTGCGTGAGCCATGCGGCCGCGTTACTTCTCGCTGGTCATCTCCTTAATTTCTTGTGTTCCTTCCATTTTTTGCAAGCTTCCTTTCCAATCTCCAACTCATTCATGCCCTATAAAGCCTGAAACACTTAACACACAGATCACGGCATCGAATGAAATAAAGGAGAATTAAAATACATAATTAAAAGTCTCTAGGAAGCAAGTTTTCAATCATGTAATAATTTTAGGAAGGAAATATAAATGCATGCTAATCATATGAATAAGTGGGTAAAGATCATGATAAAACCACGCAATTAAACACATTATAAACCATAAAATAGTGGTTTATCAACCTCCCCACACTTAAACATTAGCATGTCCTCATGCTTAGTTGAAGGAGATCAAATAAATGAGTAGGAACATGTAAAACTCATGCAATGCAATGCAACCTATATATATGAATGCAACTATATGATTTTTTTTGTCCACTTGATCAATAATAAATAAGCTCTTCAAAATAATTACAAATCAAATTCCACTAATTCAATTCTCATGCAGTAAGAATAGATAAAAATGCAAGAAGGCAGCTCATGAAAGCAGGGAATATAGAATTTTAAACATTGAACCCTCACTAATGATGTATGTACGCTCTAATCTCTCTGGTGTGTAAAGGGCAATCACTCTATCCTTCTCTAATCATGCTTTCTAATTTTTGTTCTTCTCCTAATCAATCAACAACATTTGATATACCAATGCAAACATCATGAGGTCTTTTCAAGGTTGTAATGGGGCCAAGGTAATGGTAAGGATACATATATGGCTAAGTAAGCTTATAAACTGAATCTTTAATTAACCCAAGCTTTAACATAACCTATATATATACTCTATATAACTTTAGAATCCATACCTAGCTACCCAGAATTTCTCTTTCACATTCTATACTCATGTATCAACTTTTATTTTAATTTTATCATACATGCATTGACCTTTGAATTCTTAACTTAACGTTGGGGTAATTTTGTTCCCTTATTTATTTATTGAATATTTTTTATTTTTTATTTATTTTTTATTTTTTATTTTTTTAATATAAGCATAAAAATAAACATAGCTTATTAATGCACATAGATTTTTAATTATTATAGTTTCACATGAGTAGGTATCCAAATTCCCATTATATTATCATGACACATTCCCTTATTATCTTTTGTTCCCATAATTTTCCATACTTAATTAGCACACACAATTCTATCTTAAGCTAACCAAAGATTCAGTTTGGGATATATAATTATTTTTCTGCTTAAGGCTAGTAACATGGTAAAATATAGAACAAATGGGATTTAAAGGCTCAAAGTGGCTAACAAAGTAATTGAAAGGGTAGGCTAAATTTGGATAAGTGAGCTAAACAATTAATGGCCTCAATCACATGCAAACATATAAATATAATAAATATTGAACATATAGGATGAAACAAAATATAGATTACAATCATAGAGAAGTAAACACACAAAAATAAAATAATTATGGTTAAATAATGTAACCATGCATAAAGGCTCAAATCTCACAGGTTGTGTGTTCTTTAGCTCAAAAATCATGTTCCAAATACAACTTCAAGCAAATTTAACATAAAATTTAATTAAAATTAGTAAAATTTTGTTCCAAAACTAGATTCTTAGAAGAAACTTATTGTCTTTTCAATCAAGTGGAACATGCATGCAACTAATCTATTGCTATGCAATTTATCCTATTCTATAAAAGAAAAACTAACTAAATATCCTAATTTATTGGTGTTTAGGGAAGAGAAATTACCTCTGAAAGTCAGGTACTGACCGACCTCCCCACACTTAAGGCTTTGCACCGTCCTCGGTACCATCTGTTAGGAACAAGGGTGGGCTGGTA